>NC_088209.1:3219407-3364662 GCF_037126465.1 Ornithodoros turicata | reverse complement strand
AACTTCTATTAAAAAAAAAAAAACATATGAGAATAGCACTAATATCATTTTTGCAATTTTGTTCTACGGCGGCGTGCATCCTCTCGAAGAAAGTATGCAACTGACATATAACTAATTCGTTCATTAAGTAACTCTTTCCGTCGCTGCTGCGCCATTAAAATACTAATCATCATCATTAAGTAACTCTTTGATTATGTTATTTCGGGCAAAAGCGAAATAGCAGAATCAAAGGCTATCCTTGTTGGCAGCAATTCCACGCGTAGCAAATCCTGAAACACGCACGTGCGTTAAACTATCCATTCCGGAATTTCAATATGCACGCTAGCCGAAATCGAAACCGCGGCGACCGGGAACGCAGGGAGCATGGCGCTCATTTTATGTCAGAGGTTCACGTGATTTGCAGCGATGGAGGTGATTGCAGTAGGTGCCGATCTACTGGCCAGATAAATCGCTTTCCGGCAGAGATAACAGCTCTTGAGGCTCGTTTGCATACCAAAATTCAGCTATTATTATTTCACGGCAAGGGCTCCTTGCTGAATTTTTAAAAGGTAGAAGGACCTTCAATGAGGATTATCTCCCGTTCTGCTATCCCGCTTTTTCGACAAAAATTTCATAATTAAAGGGTTAATAATGGATTTTAAGTAATTAGTCACTTTGTAGTTACATGCACCCTTCCAGAGTGTGTCCACCTTGCCGTATAACTCAACTGTAAAGATGACATCTGTGCTGTTCTCGTACCTTTTCTTTTATAAAAACTCTGTAAAACATAAAAATTAACACCCTGTATACCCAAAAACGGACAAAGAGGAGGATAGGAAAAACGAGACGTTACTGATCCCAATGACCGTATACTTTTGCGAAACAAACGGATGAATTTAGGTTTACGTCCAGTCTTACCCTTCCTTACTAAGCGTAAGTTTCGAGAAAGTGGCTGACGCCGTATCCGTCAAGCTGTGTTAATATCCATATGTGTGTGTCCAAACATCCGTAAACGCCCCCGCTGTAAGCGTAGAGGGCAGAGTTTTATATGTAAATGCCGCGGAGGTCATGGTTTACTCTTATATTCTGACGCATAAGATGTTGTTTTGATGAATAAACTAGGGCTTTGCGTTGGCAATCAGTCATTTACGCCTATATTGACGCATATTCTTCATTTGATGAGCCCTTTCTTCTGAGAACGCGTGCACAGTTTCGTGTGCAAAGCGTCTTTTGAGTAGTATGGGATCAGCTCAAGTATCCGGAAACTCACATCTTCGTCTGGACGCCATTAATTAGCAATTAGAGCTAATTGGGACCCCCCACATAATCAGGACCCACCAGGGCGTCATTACACTAATTGGGGATCATCTAAGACACGTCCAGACCACTGTGTGAGTTTCCGGCTACTTGAGCTGATAAAAAATAAAAAAATAGGTAGAAAATAAAATAAAAAGATAGAGATAGAGTGGAGAGAAGAGTTTAGTTGAAGATCAACGACGCCATCTTGTAGAAAGCGGTCCGGAACGGCCGCTGACGGAGCACGGAGGCAAGTTGCAAAGCATCGCAGCACCAGTTCCGGACATCCTGTGACGTCAGCTGTGACGTCATCATGGCATGTCTGGGCAAGTTAGGACAGCTCTGGACATGCAAGGAGAAAAACACTCGTAATACAGAGGCTGGGAAAGCAAGAGTATGCAAACCATCAATAGCTAACAAGAAAAAACAATTAGTTACACAACAAATGAGCCCACCAGAACAGGAGCGCAGAACCATGCGACTGCTCCATCCGAGAGGCAGGCAGAAACTGACTCGTAATGCTTTTTTGTCCTGTATAAAGCCCCAGCTGCACCCCCTAGCGGTTACTTTCTCAACTAATCTCACAACAAAATTATTAAGAATCACGCCAGCGCTACTGCCGTTCCCAAGGCAGAAGATGATAGAAAATGCCGGGGATGCCCGGACAACAGCAACCAGCACTGGCACGAAAATCGCAAACAAAGCGGGAACAAAGTTGACGAAAGCATTAGTTACGCAACAAATCACCTCACCACAGCAGGAGCGCAGACCGATGCGACTGCTCTCCGTGACAACCAGCCAGAAACTGAGCGAGCGCGGGGAGCGCACGTCTTCTCCCAACGAGAGCCAGAGGTGGACTGACGTAAGCGCCACTCTACGGGTGCTACGCATGCGCGCGCTCGTAGCGCCCTCTGCGCGCTCCTACCGCCACCTGCGAGAGGCTAAGTGAGAAGAGCATTCCTGCGCCCCCTGCTGGCCGTTCTCATTGGTCCAGACATCATCCTATTGTCTCAGGGCTACCCTGTTTTTTTTTCAATAATGCTCCTTTGGTCAATCTGCAGTGAAGCCACGGTATGACGTCATCATGCACCTGCGTGCGCTCTAGACAGGGAACCCTATTATTTATTGAATCGCTATCCCAAGATTATTTCCTCTATTGTTCTATAACGATTGAATAGGAAACTATTGCAGAAGAGCACCATGCATGAAAGCTGATCGTAGGAATTCCAAAGTCTTACTAAATGAGACTTGCAAAAGAACAAAATATCCTAACACGTAACTCCATCAACGACAAATAAGAGGACTAGGCACTCAACAAATCAACAAAGAGTACGGGTAAACAGGAGCGCAGAACTCAGGGCAGCACTATTGTCAAGACAACAATGTTCCTTGTCAAAAGAGAAAAAAATACTAAGCGTCAACAAAGGAAAGCATGCATATCGGGGCATGTCAGGACAAATCGTACGACTGCTGGGCAACAGAGGAAAACAAACACTTGAACAGAGTGAAAAAGGCACTCACCATCATTTTTCCTGTTCACAGCATTCCCTCATTGTAAATCCGCTCGTCACAAAATCCACCTGCATCGTCGAACACCATTCACCAGTGACGAACCACATCCGCACCCATCAGAGGCAGACAGAACCCCACCGAAGCTACGCTCTTCCACTGACGGCCAACGCCAGGAGCAGAATTTGCGTGTCGAGACCCGTCAGTGTCCAAGAGAGAAGTGAATCCTTGCGCCCCCTGCTGGCGGTTCTCATTGGTCGTGACGTCATCCTATTGTCTCAGGGCTACCCTGTTTTTTTCCACTAATGCTCCTTTGGTCAATCTGCAGTGAAGCCACGGTATGACGTCATCATGCACCTGCGTGGCTCAAGGACGCGTGCGCTCTAGACAGGGGACCTATTATTTATTGAATCACTATCCCAAGATTATTTCCTTTATTCTTCTATAACGATTGCATAGGAAACTATTGCAGAAGAGCACCATAGACAAGAGGAGATTGTAGCATTTCATTCCCAAAGTCTTACTGTACAGGAAAAAAAAATGGTTCAGCAAGACATAAAGTCACACACCTGTCCCCCTCGCGGTTACTCTCTGAACTAAATGAATCGCAAAATTATTAAGAATAGCTCTACTCCCATTCAAGGCAGCACTATCGTCAAGAATATGCCTTGTACAAAAAGAAAAAAACTACATGTAGAAGGAAAGCATGTCAGAACAAGCCCAGGCATGTCAGCACATGTTTGTCAGACAAGGGGGGAAAAAGCGAAAAGAAACAAAGAAGGAAACCAGCATCAAACTATTTCTTCTTATTCAAAAACAGTTCTCATCATAAATCTGCCCAGGACAATACACACTATTTTTCTATTGCCACACTTTTTTCCAGTAACGGTCAATGCATTGCTACAGACTGCGTGACGTCATCACATCCTGTCTGAAGAAGACACCGACAAAGACTCCTATTATTTATTGAATCGCAAGATTATTTCCTTTGTCCTACTCTTAATGACATTGATTCTCTCATTAAAATTCAACAAAAAAGCACCCCGCATATTAACGATTTTCACCCCAAAGGCTCATCATGGTCATTACAATTACAGTAAACTGCCACTGCTCTTTTAAAATAATAAGTGAGACCACTCAACATCACCTCCAGGCTTATGTAATACGTGACCCTTTCTATGCTCATACATTCGTTGTCTGAGGCTACACCTGCGAGCAAAAAAGGCGCGGAAGCCGGGTGGGCAAAGTTCCATTCGCGCATTGCGAGCATAATGGCGGGAAAGCCTGGGAGCAAAGTTCTATTCGCGCATTCCAAAGCACAAGACAGAACGCCTTTACGGGAACACGATAGCATTCCTATACTATATTAATGATTATTGCATTGCAGTTTAGAAAAACTACAACTAAACTATAATTTTAGGAGCCCAACTTTCTATGGAAACTATAATTGCCCTATTACTTGGATCGCTACTAATGAAGCGCACCAAATTTTTCTCTCTTCCCATTTCAGCCTTGTCATGCAGGGAAGCAGACTCATATCCAAAATAATTAATTTACACTGAGGGTGCCGTGCTTCAGGAATTCCTATCCTGCGCTCAGATGCAAGCATTTCTTCACGGATACCTTTAACAGCTGACTTCCTCAACATATCGAACACCCAACAAAATCAAACAAACAATCAGAGAAACCCTCTTCTCAGCTGCACCATGCGACTTTCTTCTGCGTAAAATCGGTGATTTGAAGAAGAGAGCAGCGAAAAATTGCGCGCGCTTGTGCTCGACCTGAAGCATATGCCAATAAACCAAGAAAAAGGCACTCATGTCTGGTATCTGATAGTGCCACATACACAGACGCATTGTCGCAAAGAAAGCACAGGACACGGATACACAAATTTCCTTAGGTGAGCAGGGAAAAGGCTTAAGACCACAGGTCACGACACATCGCCACGCGGCTAGCACAACATGACACCAACAAGATACTAGCAGCGGGAAGAACTGCAACACTGCTAAACAAGTCCAGACATGCCACGATGGCGTCACAAATCAGGAAGAAAAAAAAAAGAAAAAAAAGCACACGCACGCACGCACAGAGGACAACGCATTAAACACACGGAGCGCTCAGGAATAATTGTAGCGTCACCGCACATCGCTACGAAGCTAAACGTCTAACACAAGACGACACCAACAAGATATTAGCGAAGGGTAAAAATTGCAACACTACCGAACAAGTCCAGACATGCGACATCGCATACAAAACACTGCTCATCGGGGAAAAGGCCTAAGCCTGCGGCGGATCATCATAGAGCGTACACAACTTCATTTTTTCTATTTTGCGTAAACTAAACGCGGTCTGCTTGGAAAACGACGTACAAATTTCTTAACGAGCAGAGAAATATTTCTACTCCGTGCTCAGATACCAGCATTTCTGCTCAGATACCTATAACGGCTGACTTCCTCAACATATCGAGGAAAGCGAATACTAACACTCAACATATAACAAAAAACAAACAAATTCCATTCTCATGAACTCTCTCCTCTGCCGAGCGGCTTTCTCCTGCTCTACCTGGATGCTGACTGTTTCCCCTCATCTACATTCTAAGTAAAAGCCGTGAAAGGAGAAAAGAACCGCGAAAAATTACACGCATGTGTGCTCCAATAGCTGTAACTGCAAGAAACCGTAGCGCACGCCAATACACTGAGAAAAAGACACCTATTTCTGCCACCAGATAATTCTTGCATAATGCCACATACACAGTCGCATTACCCTTGCGTAAAGTACACAAATTTCCTTAGGTGAGCAGGGAAAAGGCTTAAGACCTCAGATCACCACACATCGCCACGCGGCTAGCACAACATGACACCAACAAGATACTAGCAGCGGGAAGAACTGCAACACTGCTAAACAAGTCCAGACATGCCACGATGACGTCACAAATCAGGAGAAAAAAAGCACACGCATGCACGCACAGAGGACAACGCATTAAACACACGGAGCGCTCAGGAATAATCGTAGCGTTACCGCACATCGCTACGAAGCTCAACGTCTAACACAAGACGACAACAACAACAAGATATTAACGAAGGGTAAAAATTGCAACACTGATCAAGTCCAGACATGCGACATCGCATACAAAACACTGCTCATCGGGGAAAAGGCCTAAGCCCGCGGCGGATCATCATAGAGCATACACAACTTCATTTTTCTACTTCGCGTAAACTAAACGCGGTCTGCTTGGAAAACGACGTACAAATTTTCTTAAGGAGCAGAGAAATATAGAAATTTCTACTCCGTGCTCAGATACCAGCATTTCTGCTCAGAAACCTGCAAAATTAAGCACTGCTTACTTCGTCAAGATATCGAACACCCAACAAAATCAAACAAACAACCCCACTTCCACTGGTAGAACACTATTCAGCTTTTACGCAGGAGGCTTTCTTCTACATAAAAGTAGAGAAAATAAGAAAAAGAGCAGCGAAATATTACACGCACTTTTGCTTGACTTAAAAAACCTGAAGCATATGCCAATAAACCAATAAAAAGACACTCATGTCTGGTATATGATAGTGCCACATACACAGACGCATTACCCTTGCGTAAAGAAAGCACAGGACAGGGATACACAAATTTCCTTCAGTGAGCAGGGAAAAGGCTTAAGCCGTACCGCCTAGGAATAATCGGAGAATCACCGCTTATCGCTACGCGGCTAGCACAACATGACAGCAACAAGATATCAGCGAAGGGTAAAAATTGCAGCAAGAAAGACACTACTGAACAAGTCTAGACATGCGACATCGAATGCCAAAACACTGGTGATCGGGGAAAAGGGCTAAGCCTGCGGCGGATCATCATAGAGCATACATAAGTTCATTTCGCGTAAACTAAACGCGGTCTGCTTGGAAAACGACGTACAAAGTTTCTTAGGGAGCAGAGAAATATAGCAATTTCTACTCCGTGCTCAGATACCAGCATTTCTGCTCAAAACCCTGCAAAATTAAGCACTGCTTACTTCATCAAGATATCGAACACCCAACAAAATCAAACAAACAACCCCACTTCCACTGATAGAACATTATTCAGCTTTTACGCAGGAGGCTTTCTTCTACATAAAAGTAGAGAAAATAAGAAAAGAGCAGCGAAAATTACACGCACTTTTGCTCGAATAGCAATAAGAGAAAAAAATATAAATAAAATAGGACACACACGCTAATAAACTGTGACAAAGACACCCATTTCTGCTATCAGATAATTATTGCGTAATGCTAAATACTCATTTGCATTGTCCCTGCGTGAAGAAAGCACAGGGCAGGGATACACAATTTATCTTAAGCGAGCAGGGAAAGTCACTTCTACTCGAACAGCTTAATACCATAAAGTCTGAATTTTTGCAAAGCAAATAAAGCTTGAACAGCGCTACGAACGTGAGAGACACATACTAACAAACAAACAAACAAACAAACATACAAACAAACACTTCTATTCATTTCTATTGATAAAGGCGTAAACCACACTACAAGAACAAAGCACGCGGCTTCAGGAAAGCGTATCAAATGCATCGCAACAGGACCGGCTCTCGAAACTTACATCCCCATTTTTTTCTTTACTCACATCACATCACACATCACAGGACCGGCTCTCATAAAATAGCCTGCCCAAAACGAAGACTTCACCAGGTTCGCGAGGTAATTCCATTAAAAACGCTCTCGGTCTATCCTACAGATAGCAATGCAAGCGCTGCTTCCCTTATTTTTTAAGCCACTATTCCACGCAATGGCACATAAATGTATCACTCGTGTCACATGAAAAAGCACACACAAAGAACTTACTTGTCAAGTGGGATCCCTGGTTCACACATACACAGACACACACTCACATTTTCACAATCACAAACACAAAGTCCACCGCAACCACATAAATCCATATTATTCCTCAGGTCAATAATTATCCTACCATCGTCAAAAGATGGCTCACTCTTGTATGCGATCGCAAAGCGATAGGTCCTCGTTCCGGATGTAATAGGATATCGCCACTCGGCCGACGCGAACCAAAAAAGAAAGAAAGGAATGCGCGTTCGCTATACCTCCACAAAGAAAACGGTGCCGTGCTTCTACGCAGCGCTCATCATACAGTAGTGAATTGTCTTCTTCGTTTTCCTTTTATTTTCTTGCACCCATATATTTTGCAAGAATACTATAGAGCAGAACGGACAAATGTGAACATCATTCGCTACACACTGTAGCTCTCACCATTTTTAAACCAAACCACTGAACATGTGTTCATAGGTCTTCACTAAATAGGTGAGCCGATAATGACTCAAAATGAAATGAAATCAAATAAAATAATCATTCCAGCATCGCTGGCTGCAAGCTTGGGTACCCTGCTTGGGTCTGCTGGCGCTGGAATAAAAGATTTATTGCGAGGGTACTACAATGGTGAGCTCTGCTGCTGTTTAAGTGATAAAACAGTGCTCCCGAACCGCGCCCCACGCGAGCCGCGCGCGGTTCCCCGTGCGAGCGCAACGCGGGCCTCGCGGTTTGGACGCGCGCGACCCCCTTTCCCCGAGCAGGTGCACTGTTTTATCACTTAAACAGCAGCAGAGCTCACCATTGTAGTACCCTCGCAATAAATCTTTTATTCCAGCGCCAGCAGACCCAAGCAGGGTACCCAAGCTTGCAGCCAGCGATGCTGGAATGATTATTTTATTTGATTTCATTTCATTTTGAGTCATTATCGGCTCACCTATTTAGTGAAGACCTATGAACACATGTTCAGTGGTTTGGTTTAAAAATGGTGAGAGCTACAGTGTGTAGCGAATGATGTTCACATTTGTCCGTTCTGCTCTATAGTATTCTTGCAAAATATATGGGTGCAAGAAAATAAAAGGAAAACGAAGAAGACAATTCACTACTGTATGATGAGCGCTGCGTAGAAGCACGGCACCGTTTTCTTTGTGGAGGTATAGCGAACGCGCATTCCTTTCTTTCTTTTTTGGTTCGCGTCGGCCGAGTGGCGATATCCTATTACATCCGGAACGAGGACCTATCGCTTTGCGATCGCATACAAGAGTGAGCCATCTTTTGACGATGGTAGGATAATTATTGACCTGAGGAATAATATGGATTTATGTGGTTGCGGTGGACTTTGTGTTTGTGATTGTGAAAATGTGAGTGTGTGTCTGTGTATGTGTGAACCAGGGATCCCACTTGACAAGTAAGTTCTTTGTGTGTGCTTTTTCATGTGACACGAGTGATACATTTATGTGCCATTGCGTGGAATAGTGGCTTAAAAAATAAGGGAAGCAGCGCTTGCATTGCTATCTGTAGGATAGACCGAGAGCGTTTTTAATGGAATTACCTCGCGAACCTGGTGAAGTCTTCGTTTTGGGCAGGCTATTTTATGAGAGCCGGTCCTGTGATGTGTGATGTGATGTGAGTAAAGAAAAAAATGGGGATGTAAGTTTCGAGAGCCGGTCCTGTTGCGATGCATTTGATACGCTTTCCTGAAGCCGCGTGCTTTGTTCTTGTAGTGTGGTTTACGCCTTTATCAATAGAAATGAATAGAAGTGTTTGTTTGTTGTTTGTTTGTTTGTTTGTTTGTTAGTATGTGTCTCTCACGTTCGTAGCGCTGTTCAAGCTTTATTTGCTTTGCAAAAATTCAGACTTTATGGTATTAAGCTGTTCGAGTAGAAGTGACTTTCCCTGCTCGCTTAAGATAAATTGTGTATCCCTGCCCTGTGCTTTCTTCACGCAGGGACAATGCAAATGAGTATTTAGCATTACGCAATAATTATCTGATAGCAGAAATGGGTGTCTTTGTCACAGTTTATTAGCGTGTGTGTCGATATTTTATTTTATTTTTTTCTCTTATTGCTATTCGAGCAAAAGTGCGTGTAATTTTCGCTGCTCTTTTCTTATTTTCTCTACTTTTATGTAGAAGAAAGCCTCCTGCGTAAAAGCTGAATAATGTTCTATCAGTGGAAGTGGGGTTGTTTGTTTGATTTTGTTGGGTGTTCGATATCTTGATGAAGTAAGCAGTGCTTAATTTTGCAGGGTTTTGAGCAGAAATGCTGGTATCTGAGCACGGAGTAGAAATTGCTATATTTCTCTGCTCCCTAAGAAACTTTGTACGTCGTTTTCCAAGCAGACCGCGTTTAGTTTACGCGAAATGAACTTATGTATGCTCTATGATGATCCGCCGCAGGCTTAGCCCTTTTCCCCGATCACCAGTGTTTTGGCATTCGATGTCGCATGTCTAGACTTGTTCAGTAGTGTCTTTCTTGCTGCAATTTTTACCCTTCGCTGATATCTTGTTGCTGTCATGTTGTGCTAGCCGCGTAGCGATAAGCGGTGATTCTCCGATTATTCCTAGGCGGTACGGCTTAAGCCTTTTCCCTGCTCACTGAAGGAAATTTGTGTATCCCTGTCCTGTGCTTTCTTTACGCAAGGGTAATGCGTCTGTGTATGTGGCACTATCATATACCAGACATGAGTGTCTTTTTATTGGTTTATTGGCATATGCTTCAGGTTTTTTAAGTCAAGCAAAAGTGCGTGTAATATTTCGCTGCTCTTTTTCTTATTTTCTCTACTTTTATGTAGAAGAAAGCCTCCTGCGTAAAAGCTGAATAGTGTTCTACCAGTGGAAGTGGGGTTGTTTGTTTGATTTTGTTGGGTGTTCGATATCTTGACGAAGTAAGCAGTGCTTAATTTTGCAGGTTTCTGAGCAGAAATGCTGGTATCTGAGCACGGAGTAGAAATTTCTATATTTCTCTGCTCCTTAAGAAAATTTGTACGTCGTTTTCCAAGCAGACCGCGTTTAGTTTACGCGAAGTAAAAATGAAGTTGTGTATGCTCTATGATGATCCGCCGCGGGCTTAGGCCTTTTCCCCGATGAGCAGTGTTTTGTATGCGATGTCGCATGTCTGGACTTGATCAGTGTTGCAATTTTTACCCTTCGTTAATATCTTGTTGTTGTTGTCGTCTTGTGTTAGACGTTGAGCTTCGTAGCGATGTGCGGTAACGCTACGATTATTCCTGAGCGCTCCGTGTGTTTAATGCGTTGTCCTCTGTGCGTGCATGCGTGTGCTTTTTTTCTCCTGATTTGTGACGTCATCGTGGCATGTCTGGACTTGTTTAGCAGTGTTGCAGTTCTTCCCGCTGCTAGTATCTTGTTGGTGTCATGTTGTGCTAGCCGCGTGGCGATGTGTGGTGATCTGAGGTCTTAAGCCTTTTCCCTGCTCACCTAAGGAAATTTGTGTACTTTACGCAAGGGTAATGCGACTGTGTATGTGGCATTATGCAAGAATTATCTGGTGGCAGAAATAGGTGTCTTTTTCTCAGTGTATTGGCGTGCGCTACGGTTTCTTGCAGTTACAGCTATTGGAGCACACATGCGTGTAATTTTTCGCGGTTCTTTTCTCCTTTCACGGCTTTTACTTAGAATGTAGATGAGGGGAAACAGTCAGCATCCAGGTAGAGCAGGAGAAAGCCGCTCGGCAGAGGAGAGAGTTCATGAGAATGGAATTTGTTTGTTTTTTGTTATATGTTGAGTGTTAGTATTCGCTTTCCTCGATATGTTGAGGAAGTCAGCCGTTATAGGTATCTGAGCAGAAATGCTGGTATCTGAGCACGGAGTAGAAATATTTCTCTGCTCGTTAAGAAAATTTGTACGTCGTTTTCCAAGCAGACCGCGTTTAGTTTACGCAAAATAGAAAAAATGAAGTTGTGTACGCTCTATGATGATCCGCCGCAGGCTTAGGCCTTTTCCCCGATGAGCAGTGTTTTGTATGCGATGTCGCATGTCTGGACTTGTTCGGTAGTGTTGCAATTTTTACCCTTCGCTAATATCTTGTTGGTGTCGTCTTGTGTTAGACGTTTAGCTTCGTAGCGATGTGCGGTGACGCTACAATTATTCCTGAGCGCTCCGTGTGTTTAATGCGTTGTCCTCTGTGCGTGCGTGCGTGTGCTTTTTTTCTTTTTTTTTTCTTCCTGATTTGTGACGCCATCGTGGCATGTCTGGACTTGTTTAGCAGTGTTGCAGTTCTTCCCGCTGCTAGTATCTTGTTGGTGTCATGTTGTGCTAGCCGCGTGGCGATGTGTCGTGACCTGTGGTCTTAAGCCTTTTCCCTGCTCACCTAAGGAAATTTGTGTATCCGTGTCCTGTGCTTTCTTTGCGACAATGCGTCTGTGTATGTGGCACTATCAGATACCAGACATGAGTGCCTTTTTCTTGTTTATTGGCATATGCTTCAGGTCGAGCACAAGCGCGCGCAATTTTTCGCTGCTCTCTTCTTCAAATCACCGATTTTACGCAGAAGAAAGTCGCATGGTGCAGCTGAGAAGAGGGTTTCTCTGATTGTTTGTTTGATTTTGTTGGGTGTTCGATATGTTGAGGAAGTCAGCTGTTAAAGGTATCCGTGAAGAAATGCTTGCATCTGAGCGCAGGATAGGAATTCCTGAAGCACGGCACCCTCAGTGTAAATTAATTATTTTGGATATGAGTCTGCTTCCCTGCATGACAAGGCTGAAATGGGAAGAGAGAAAAATTTGGTGCGCTTCATTAGTAGCGATCCAAGTAATAGGGCAATTATAGTTTCCATAGAAAGTTGGGCTCCTAAAATTATAGTTTAGTTGTAGTTTTTCTAAACTGCAATGCAATAATCATTAATATAGTATAGGAATGCTATCGTGTTCCCGTAAAGGCGTTCTGTCTTGTGCTTTGGAATGCGCGAATAGAACTTTGCTCCCAGGCTTTCCCGCCATTATGCTCGCAATGCGCGAATGGAACTTTGCCCACCCGGCTTCCGCGCCTTTTTTGCTCGCAGGTGTAGCCTCAGACAACGAATGTATGAGCATAGAAAGGGTCACGTATTACATAAGCCTGGAGGTGATGTTGAGTGGTCTCACTTATTATTTTAAAAGAGCAGTGGCAGTTTACTGTAATTGTAATGACCATGATGAGCCTTTGGGGTGAAAATCGTTAATATGCGGGGTGCTTTTTTGTTGAATTTTAATGAGAGAATCAATGTCATTAAGAGTAGGACAAAGGAAATAATCTTGCGATTCAATAAATAATAGGAGTCTTTGCCGGTGTCTTCTTCTTCAGACAAGATGTGATGACGTCACGCAGTCTGTAGCAATGCGTTGACTGTTACTGAAAAAAGTGTAGCAAAATGGTGTGTATTCCCCTGGACAGATTTATGATGAGCACTGTTTTTGAATAAGAGGAGTGCGTGTGCTTAGAAATAGTTTGATGCTGGTTTCCTTCTTTGTTTCTTTTCGCTTTTTCCCCCCTTGTCTGACAAACATGTGCTGACATGCTTGGGCTTGTTCTGACATGCTTTCCTTCTGCATGTAGTTTTTTTCTTTTTGTACAAGGCATATTCTTGACGATAGTGCTGCCTTGAATGGGAGTAGAGCTATTCTTAATAATTTTGCGATTCATTTAGTTCAGAGAGTAACCGCGAGGGGGACAGGTGTGTGACTTTATGTCTTGCTGAACCATTTTTTTCCTGTACAGTAAGACTTTGGGAATGAAATGCTACAATCTCCTCTTGTCTATGGTGTTTTTTGCAATAGTTCCCTACGCAATCATTATAGTAGAATAAAGGAAATAATCTAGGGATAGTGGTTCAATAAATAACAGGTGCCCTGTCTAGAGCGTACGCGTCCTTGAGCCACGCACCTGCATGATGACCGTATACCGAGAGACTATTGTTTCAGGTTGACCTTGTCTAGAGGAGCATTAGTGGAAAAAAACTGTGTAGCCCTGAGACAATAGGATGACGTTACGACCAATGAGAACGGCCAGCAGGGGGCGCAAGGATTCACTTCTCTCTTGGACACTGACGGGTCTCGACACGCAAATTCTGCTCCTGGCGTTGGCCGTCAGTGGAAGAGCGTAGCTTCGGTGGGGTTCTGTCTGCCTCTGATGGGGTGCGGATGTGTGGTTCGTCACTGGTGAATGGTGTTTGACGATGCAGGTGGATTTTGTGACGAGCGGATTTACAATGAGGGAATGCTGTGAACGGGAAAAATGATTGTGAGTGTCTTTTTCACTCTGTTCAAGTGTTTTTTTCCTCTGTTGCCCAGCAGTCGTACGATTTGTCCTGACGTGTCCTGACATGCCCCGATATGCATGCTTTCCTTTGTTGACGCTTAGTATTTTTTCTCTTTTGACAAGGAACATTGTTGTCTTGACGATAGTGCTGCCCTGAGTTCTGCGCGCGTTGATTTTTGAGTGTCTAGTCCTCTTATTAGCCGTTGTTGGAGTTACATGTTAGGATGTTTTGTTCTTTTGCAAGTCTCATTTAGTAAGACTTTGGAATTCCTTCGATCAGCTTTCATGCATGGTGCTCTTCTGCAATAGTTTCCTATGCAATCGTTATAGAAGAATAAAGGAAATAATCTTGGGATAGTGATACAATAAATATTAGGTCCCCTGTCTAGAGCGCACGCGTCCTTGAGCCACGCAGGTGCATGATGACGTCATACCATGGCTTCACTGCAGATTGACCAAAGGAGCATTAGTGGAAAAAAAACAGTGTAGCCCTGAGACAATAGGATGATGTCTGGACCAATGAGAACTGCCAGCAGGGGGCGCAGGAATGCTCTTCTCACTTAGCCTCACGACCAATGAGCAACGAGAGAAGAGGGCGCAGGAATGCTCTTCTCTCTTAGCCTCTCGCAGGTGGCGGCAGGAGCGCGCAGAGGGCGCTACGAGCGCGCGCATGCGTAGCACCCGTAGAGTGGCGCTTACGTCAGTCCACCTCTGGCTCTCGTTGGGAGAAGACGTGTGGTCGTTCGCTCCGTCGACACTTGATCCCTGGCTGTCGACGAGAGCAGTCGCATCGGTCTGCGCTCCTACTGTGGTGAGGTGATTTGTTGTGTAACTAATGCTTTCGCCAACTTTGTTCCCGCTTTGTTTGCGATTTTCGTGCCCGTGCACGTCGGGTGCTGGTTGCTGTTGTCCGGGCATTCCCGCCATTTTCTATCATCTTCTGCCTTGGGAACGGGAGTAGCGCTGGCGTGATTCTTAATAATTTTGTTGTGAGATTAGTTGAGAAAGTAACCGCTAGGGGATGCAGCTGCGGGGCTTTATACAGCAGAAAAACCATTACGAGTCAGTTCTCTGCCTGCCTCTCGGATGGAGCAGTCGCATCGTTCTGCGCTCCTGTTGTGGTGGGATCATTTGTTGTGTAACTAATTGTTTTTTCTTGTTAGCTATTGATGGTTTGCATACTCTTGCTTTCCCAGCCTCTGTATTACGAGTGTTTTTCTCCTTGCATGTCCAGAGCTGTCCTAACCTGCCCAGACATGCCATGATGACGTCACAGCTGACGTCACAGGATGTGCGGAACTGGTGCTGCGATGCTTTGCAACCTGCCTCAGTGCTCCGTCGCCCAGCGGCCTTTCCGGGCCGCTTTCTTCAAGATGATGTCGTTGATCTTCAACTAAACTCCTTCTCTCCACTCTATCTCTATCTTTTTATTTTATTTTCTACCTATTTTTTTTATTTTTTATCAGCTCAAGTAGCCGGAAACTCACACAATGGTCTGGACGTGTCTTAGATGATCCCCAATCAGTGTAATGACCCCTGGTGGGTCCTGATTAATGTGGGGGGTCCCAATTAGCTCTAATTGCTAATTAATGGCGTCCAGACGAAGATGTGAGTTTCCGGATACTTGAGCTGATCCCATACTACTCTCCGCCGAGCTACACTTGAGATCCTGCTTTAGCGAGGAGCGTAGGCCGAGGAGCACCCATAGCAAATGGTCAACCCAGTTAGTGGGCTCAGGCTGGGAACAGAGGGCTGCTTTTAGCTGGCGGTGCAGCCGCTCCACCATCCCGTTTGCCGCGGGGTGGTAGGCCGTCGTCAGCATATGCTTGGCTCCGCTAGCTTTCAGAAGAGACGTGAAGGAGCGGGATGTGAGCTGGCGTCCCCTGTCGGTGGTCACAATGTCAGGGCACCCGAAACGGGCGACCCAACCGAGTAGAAACGCGCGGCCGACGGTATCCGCCGTCGCGTCTGGGATAGGTACAGCCTCTACCCAGCGCGTAAAGCGGTCCACGCAGGTGAAGAGATACTGGCAGCCGAGTGAAGAGGGAAGTGGACCAACCAGGTCCAAATGAACGTGGCAGAACCGGCCTTCGGGCGTGGGGAACGCTTTGAGTGGCGTCCTGGATGTGGCGTTCAACTTTGGTCCGCTGGCAAGCAAGACAGGAGCGGGTCCCGCTTCGGATGTCCTTGTTGATATTTGGCCAGACGTAGCGGGTTGCAATGGCCTTCTGTGTAGCGCGCACGCCGGTGTGGACGAGGCTGTGGTACTCGCTGAAGATCTGGCGGCGTAGCGGCTCGGGTACGAAGGGGCGAGGATGCGCAGTGGACACGTCGCAGAAAAGAGTGTCGACGCAACCAGGGAGGTGTATCTTTTGAAGGACGAGGGAGGATTCGCCAGCGAGGTAATCCTTGATCTCAGCGTCATTAGCCTGGGCGTTGAGGAGATCACTGACACTCACCGGGTATGGTAAGTAGGGAACAGCATTGATGCGTGAAAGAGCGTCAGCTGCCGAGTTGTCAACGCCGGGGATATGGCGAACGTCGGTGCAAAACTCTGAGATAAAAGCAAGCTGGCGGATCTCACGCTCACAGTAGCCGGAGTGGTTGCCAGAGAATGCATATGACAACGGCTTGTGGTCGGTCAGAATGTGGAAGTCACGCCCTTCCAGGTGAGAGCGGAAGTGTCGCACGGCCGCGTATACAGCGAGAAGCTCGCACCCAAACGTGCTGTAGTGGGTCTCGGCGGTCTTGAGGCGGCGAGAGAAAAAAACCAAGCGGCTGCCACATGCCATCAACGAACTGCTGTAGAACGGCGCCAGCATCCGTGGTAGAGGCATCAGTCATGAGGCGGGTTGGTGCCGAAGGAAGTGGATGGACGAGCAGTGTTGCATTGGCAAGGCCGATTTTCGCTTCGACAAATGAGGCCCCCACTTCCGGCGTCCAGGACAACAGGGAGGTCGCCGACTTGGGCGCCCGGAGAAGGTCCGTGAGTGGTTGGACAATGTGTGCGCAGCCGGGGATGAACCTCCGATGAAAATTCAGCAGTCCAAGGAACTGTCGCAACTGCCGTAACGATTGCGGACGGGGAAATTCACGAATGGCCTCCACCTTGGTTTCGAGAGGACGAACGCCGTGCTGATCGATATGGTGTCCCAGAAACTTCGCTTCGCTCTGCCCGAAACTGCACTTCTTAACGTTAATGACAAGGCCGTGGTCTTGAAGACGTGCGAATACCTGCCGGAGATGCACAATATGCTCCTCCTGCGAGGCGCTTGCAATGAGGAGGTCGTCAATATAGGCGCAGACGAAAGGCAAGCCTCGCAGGACGTTGTTAATGAAGCGTTGGAAGCTCTGTGCAGCATTGCGTAACCCGAAAGGCATCTTGACGAATTCAAAGAGTCCAAAGGGTGTTATGACGGCCGTTTTAGGTATGTCAGGCGGGTGCACCGGAATCTGGTGATAGGCTTTCACCAAGTCCAGGGTCGTGAAGACGGTGCAGTCCGCAAGACTGGCAGTAAAATCGTGGATGTGAGGTAGAGGGTATCTGTCTGGAATAGTCCTGGTGTTGAGAGCCCTATAATCGCCTCATGGCCTCCAATCGCCTGGTCCTTCTTCGGCACCATATGTAGCGGGGATGCCCAGCTGCTGGAGGATTGCCGAATGATGCCTAAGTCCAGCATGTGGTCAAACTCGCGTTTGGCGACAGCCAGGCGGTCACCGTGGAGGCGGCGGAAGCAGGAGGAGATTGGAGAGCCGGTGGTAGTAATATGATGGGTCACGTCGTGCTTGACCGGTGCCTTCAAGTTGCAGGGCTTGGTGATATCCGGAAACTCGTCCAAGAGCGCGTCATACGGGGAAGCCGGACGCAGCGCGCGGATACCAGTTGGGACTTCCGGAGAAGACAGGCCCTTCACTTCAAGCGTTGTGGTGTTGTCAAGAAGGCGTCGATGGCGGACGTTAACGGACAGGTTGCAGGCAGCCAAGAAATCGGCGCCTAGAATAGGCTGAGAGACGTCCGCAAGAGCGAAGAACCAACGAAATGTCCTCCTCAGGCCAAGGTCCAACGTCAAACAGCGTAGGCCGTACGTTTTGATTGCGATACCGTTGGCAGCTTGAAGGTTAAAGCCGCTGTGCGAACGGCGACGATCTGCGGCAGACGCTGGGAGCACGCTGATCTCAGCGCGGTATCAACCAGGAGGCGGTATCCAGCAACGCGGTCACATACGACGAAAAGGCGGCTGGGGGTTGGGCCGGGATCGCTTGCCACCATCAGTGATCGGCCCGCGAGTTTCCCTGCCAGGCACTGGGTGAAATGCAGCGCTGGGGTCGATGTCGGAAGCGGTGGTGGTACCAACAAAGGGTGGCACGGGAACGAATATCTTCTGACGGCGGAGGCGGAGGGGTGGCCGATTGACGACGGGCCGGTGGAGGTCGAGAAGTGGAGCGGCGATGACGTCTTCAGCGACTTGCAGAGAGTGAGTGGAACGCGTCTTCGGAGGTCTTCGGATCCTGCCATAACCATGCGCATTGCCTGCGGCAAACGCTGAAGAAATAATTCCCGCAAGAGCGGCTGCTGGCTCTGACTGGCGGAATCTCCGAGCAGCTGCTTCATTCGGTGCAGCAGCTGTGATGGCTTACGGTCACCAAGGTCTTCTTCAGAAAGTAGCTGCTGAAACCGGGCACGTTCGGAAACTTCCAGGCGATCTAAAATGACGCTCTTAAGAACGTCGTAGGCCTCAGTAAGGAAAACTGGGGCGAGGACATCATCCAGCTCGGCCGCAATTTCCGGAGGAAGGCCTGCAAGGACGTGGAAGTACTTCGACTGTTGGCTCTGTATGTGCCGAAGCGCAAATTGTGCCTCCACTTGCCGGAACCACGACGGAGGGTTCTGTCGCCAAAAAGGGGGAAGTCGCAGCTGTGGCGGGGCGGCGGCCGAAATGGCCGGGTCCACTGTCGGAGTTGCGGGCAGCGGTGTGCCAGCAGCAGGGACAGTTTGCGGCGGGAGGGTTCCATGAAACCCGACGAAGGTTTGCGCAAGGGCCCGAAACTCGCCAGTTCCTTTGCGGGATAAAGTGAGGCGCTTCATGCGTTTCACGTCATCGGACGTCAAAAAACGTCACAAATTGAACGTCATGGAGACATCCTTTGGCTAGTGATTGCTGATTGGTTCCCATGAGGATGAATCCGTTTTCTGAGCGATGATTGGCTGTTTTCAAATTTGTTCGCGAGCGCTCGAACCGGCCACAGCGCGGCGGCTGTGCCGGTTGGAACCGGCGTCCACGGAGTCGCCGGCGTCCGTTTCGGGCGGCTCGTGTTGTGTAGCGATTGTGTTGGACTATGAGTTCTGATTTTTCCTGTTTAAAAACGCAAGCTGTATCTTGTGAGCGCCCTTGAACAGTCACAGCTGCCAGGGAAGATGCCTGCGCAACATTTCTGCTCTGATTCTTGGTGTAGAAACTATTCGAGCGTCCGAACGCCTCGTACCCGATACCTGGTCAACGACTGCCGAGAGGTAAGTCATTTGTCGTTGCTTGTTGCCTTACAACACCGCATTCACTTCGTGTATTGTGAATAAGTTGCTTAACAGTTACCGGAATACGTGGTGACCGAGACAGACAGCGTAGCTTTGCAGATACGATGGTAGACTATATCTCTTTTCGTAAAACAATATCATCTAAACGTTATGATTAAATACCCGTTCACGTCGTACTGTATAAAGGTATGACGCTACTGTAAGTCTGATTCTTCGTGATTTCGCACAACAAGTTTCGTCAGAGGCGTTGGCTTAGTAGCTGTTCTGTACGTAGCGCCAAAGCCAAGATTGTCAGGCTAATCGGTCTGAATATGTAATTGTGAAGTAGCGCAATAAAAGGTATTTTTCGTACTAAGGTCGCTCATCACACCCCATGACTGCGAGCTTCTCACAACCCTACCACCGTTCTTATTTTTCGCGTTCAATAGCACATTTATTCTTTCTATTTACATTGCAACTTTCACATGCATAACCGTATATCTGATACCAATTGTTTTTATCTTGCAGCCACTGAGCTCCAGTTCCCAGTAGCAGTCCTTGCCAGAGGCAGTCCGACATCGTCAGGCTTCAAGCAAATTCTGGAGCAATATTAATGTCATCCTGTGTACGTCTTGCTTGCATAACCGTATGTCGCACAATAAAATGCTTCATGTGACAAAAACAACCAAGGCTCAGTCGTATTCCTGTAACTCTCACTGCATTCCGACAAACGCGAAAAAAAAAACAGTGCATGGAATGGCATGGAAGCACATGGAAGAAAAAAAGGAACAACAAAAGAGGACGGGAAGCAGAGCAGAGAGGAGGAAAGTAGTAAGAGAGAAACGGATGACATGTCATTTACGTCATTCGCGACATAATCAAAAAAGAAAAAAAAACAGGGTAGCTAGTCCTCAGTCATTGGTCGAGCTCCGGAGGTCACGTGAGTTTTCTGCTACAATAGATTTCTACTACAGCTTCGCACCCCTGGTTTGCGTATGTCCAGGTTCGGGTCACCAAATGTGGCGCAGGGAAGGACTGACAACCGTACCCAGTGGCTGGTGGAGAACAACTGGTTTTAATCGCGCTCTGCGCGCTCACCTTCAAACTGAGCTGCCATCCTCCGATGGCACTAGTGCTGCTACACTACATACGCGAAGACGCCGATACGGCGTTAGTACCAGACCGTTACGCACGAAATCGCCACGGGTGTCTCTGTCAGTCAAGCGAGCGCAGCGCCCTCCAGCTAGTGCACGGTGCCCGTAAGAGTAATAAACCAAAATCGCGCGGGTTTAAATGTTTAAAATGCTGCGTGCAAACAAAATGTAATATTGTGGAGAAATTGCTCAATTATTTTCTGCATACGGCAAGGGGGAAAAAGTAAGTATGAGAACGTGCAATGTTGGAACTTGGAACGACGTTGGACGATTCAATAACGTGTCGGCTGGGCTGCCCGCTGCCTTGCACGGTAACAAGTTACTTTTTTTCCCGTAACGAAGTAACGACCTAGTTCCTTTGCTAAAAATTTTAACCAAAAACGTATTCAGTTACAAATATCGGCAACTCGTTCCTCACTAGTCGTTCCTTTCCTATTTGTTTTTACGCTCGGCTTGAACATATGGATGAGATACATAGTTAAATTACTGTGGGGAAATTCCCGAAATTCGGTACGCGTCTAACATGAGATGACCTGACCTGGATGTTCAGCTCCTGGGTGCCTCTGGTTGACAGTCATTCCTTTGTTGGGTCACTCCGGCGATGAAGGAAAAAATGCACAGTCCAGCCTGGTACAGAGCCGTGGGGTAGCAGCGGTCCAGGGAATGAAGCACTCATTGTAATAAAACTTTAATATCCACAAGCTATCATGCAGAACCTGCATGAAAGCTTGTGCATGTTAAAGTTTTATTACAAAGAGTGCTTCATTCGCATATGTTGCTATTTTTTTTAATCCTAAGGTGACCGATATGCAGTGGCGTCGCCACACCTCCAAGGTAGAGGGAGCTCGATACGAAACTCGCTCCGCCCCTCCCGCTGATCCTGGGTGACATACCTGTGCACACTGCGAAATGCGGACGAAAAAAAGAGTTAAAAAAATGGAACGAAAATAATTGATTTGGACGTTCACAATACGGTTACATGTATAGGCTGTCATGACCAGGGTTGGCTAACGGAAACGGAAACGAGAAAAGGTAATCACCGAAATTCAACAGGAAACAAAAATGGAAACGGAAACAAAATTGTTTCAGTTTCCACTACCAGAAACCGAAACGGAAACGAAATTCAAAAGTGGTAACGTTAACGGAAACCAAATTCGCATGACGTTTCCCTCCGTCTTTTCGCCTTAATATGAAAATTATATATATCCGCACTATTCTTCCGGTCATCATTCATTCATTCATGGACGCGAAAGTTTTGGATGACGTGTTATTTTTGCGCACGAGCGGGTACTTTTGAAACTTAAAGGCATGTATTTCCGCAACCTAGAGAGGCATCTACTTGCGGTGTATAATATTCGTTACGAACTTTGCATTAAAGTCTTTAGTGTTTGTGTTTGGTGTGGCTGTTTTTTTACATCCATTATGTAACTAGAATATCTTACATGAAAAAGCCAAAACCAGACAGTGCGAGTTCCGGATGAAGAACAGAAACCAGTACCGGAAATTACCTCGGAAACGGAAACGAAATTCTTAAAAAGAAACAGAAACCGCTACCGAAAATGAAACGGAAACAGAAACGGGAACGAATAGCCGAGTTTTTCAGTTACCGGAAACGGAACCGGAAACAATCATATTTTCGGTAACAAACCATGTATTTTGAAAGTATTTTGAAAAGCTAATAGTTTGCAAACTATTCAACAGTGCTGCTTAGATAGACGCCATGAACAGCAAGAACTTTCGTGATCGTCACACTGTCCCCCCCCCACACACACATATATTATATTCTCCTCGGATTTGCACGATTTGCTTCGGTCGGTTCGTGGCAGGTAGGTGTAGCGGTAGTGGCCGGTAGTGGCGTAGCCAGAGGGGGGGCGGTCGAGCCCCCCCTCTACGTCACTGCCGGCATGACGAAAGCCTCAACGCTTTCCGGTCGTGTTATCGACCTTGAAAGCATTCCTGGAAAAAGACCCTGTATTTTTTTTAGATGTGTGCGTTTTCTCTCGGCGCCTGCCAATGGATATATGCTAGAGTAACTAAACTCGCTATATGATAATGAGATAACGGGATGTCATTGTCGTTCTCTGCTGATTCGCCGAGTTATTATAAGGTGTGTTCACCTGATCTGGAGAACGACATCCCGGGTTTATTATATGCAGCTCGTGCGTGTCATTAGGCTAGCAGCGTATCCCGGGAGGAAGTCAAAGACCCTGTATTTTCTCTCGCACTTCCACACCTGTGGGCTTCAGTGAGGATCACTCGTTGGTTATGTGTTGTAGCACGATGCCCTCTACCCAACTCCCCCGTCTTATTTCCTCCACGCCGTCTCCCCCTTGTGTCAATTGCCCCTAGGACAATTCTGATTTCAGCAAAAAAGATCCAAAGGGAAAAAAGATCCATAGGAAAAGAAGATCCACTAGTGGATCTTCTTTCCCTATGGATCTTTTTGCCGCATGGATCTTCTTTCTCGCTTGGATCTTCTTTCCTTATGGATGTTTCTTCCGTATGGATCTTTATTCCCTCTGTCACGTGACCACGTGGAACTTCTTTGTGTTGTACAGTTGCAGTTTGCATTGCGACATGGCTCACTGCGTACATGTTTTCCTCCTAAGAAGTAATGTAGTACCTATCCACGGCATTGTTTGCATTCGCCCCTGCCTCCAGCCAACCCAGCGAATCAGTTACGAGCTCCTCAAGCCCTCATCACATTTTTCAACAGCAACAGGGCTCCTGCGTGAGCTCTGAACATTCATTATCATTCACCATCACCCCTCAAGCAATGCGATAGGTTGCCGCCTCAGCACGAAGCATCCCACTACATCGCCGTCACTTAAGCATTCCGAGTAGGGTTATTCGTTTTCCGGTTTTATGATTTTTCAAATTCGGGAGGGAAACATCGCGTGCTATTTACAACCGAGAAACCGGGGACAAATTGGACGCCATGATCTCCGTTTGATATGTCACCAGGGAAGTTTCGTGTGAAACGAATGGCATATGAAGCAAGCCGCTGCTGTGACACGGGGACGTTTATACTCAAGAATGTTTATACTTCCGACCGGAAGTAGGGCAGTGAATGACAGTGGTATTCAAGCACTTGCCCGAGCTCCACAAAAGCTCGTCTTTGACTCATGCAGAAGGTGATCATAAATAGAGGACACAAATAGGTTGTCACAAATAGCTCTTAGCTGGTATTATGATTTACTTTTCCGACAGTTTACGGAGAACGACAAGTTCAAGGACCACAAGAATTTCGGCTGTATAGATATCGGGTTTTATCCGAATTCTTGAAAACTTGTTCGGGACGGAACTATCGTGAAAAATCGGGTTTAACCCGAACACGAAGTACCCTAAGCACTCGTTGTTATTGTTGTTGCTTACTGTATTTCATAAATTCTTCACAATCAATATCTTTAGAATAAGCAAATAATAATAAGTAATAATATCCTTAATATGTAAACTGCAAGAAATATATTATAAAAAATATGTCGCTAATACCGCCAAAAGCCGTCTGCTGGTTCCCTGTCCGAATGACAATCCATCAGTTCAGTCGAAGCGATTCCGATCACCCGGTACTTCTCCTGGTATTTCGAGAGCTCCTGGATCGAAAATGCTATCATCAAAGACATATGGGGTCAATTCAAGAATACCGGGCCTCGAACCACGAACATGGTAGAAGACTGACACAACGGCCCACTAAGTCGAATCGACAGGCCGCACCCCAGTTTGGCAGAGCTGTTGCAGTGGCTTCGAACCTCGCAGCATGCCACTCAGAGTCAGATGCATGCTCTGAGGCTTGATCCCCTCGCCATAGGAAGACCACGGTGCCCAAGCGTGACAGTATGATACGATGGCCAGTTTATTAAGCATTCTTTTCAATCCGATATACACATTCACGCGCTTCCTCGCTTGGATTCCCTTTCCCTATTGACCTTTTAGGCGCGTGGATCTTCTTTCCCTATGGATCTTTTTTCCATCTGTCACGTGACCCCGATGGATCTTTTTTCCCGTTGGATCTTTCTTCCACAAGCGGACAATTCTCCCGTGTCAGTTCCCCCTCGACAGTTTCGGCGCGCTTCCGGTCAAGAGATCCAGCGAGTAAAGAGATCCATCGGGTCAGGAGATCCAACCGGTCGCGTGACAGGCGAGAGTCGAAAGATCGAAAGTGTCAAGAGTTCCAACCCGGTCAAGAGATCTAACGAGTCAAGAGATTCAATCGGTCACGTGACAGGCGGGTCAAGAGATCCAACCAGTCAAAGCGTCATACTGGTCAGGATCCTGATCTTGGTAACAAGCTTCAGTTCTGACATAACGCCTAAATGCATAAATGAGCTTTGTCTTTGTCCTTTTGTGGACGTCGGGAAAAATTAATCGAAAACTTGATACAAAAAAAAAGAAAAAGAAAAAAGCAGATGCTTGGGTTAATGAAGCTATCTTTCGTGCCCTGACAGAGTCCATGATCAGACTGTTCGGCCATGTAATGTAGTTCGGCCAGATGTTCGGCAGTGTCTGTCCGCAACAGCGACATGGCTCTTCGATTAAGTGCCTGCTGTGATACGCGTCGTAATCAACGTGTTTGAAACAGCAGCCGGCCCACCAACATGAGTGTAAATAGCCCACGCTAACCGTACAAATAATCTACTAGAAAGAGAAAGAAGACAAGAGAAGAGTAGAAATAATAATAACACAAGGCGCTGTCAAAAAAAAGAAAAAGAAAGTGAGGGCACTACTATAAATATTGTGTTTCAAACAGGTTGACCTTGCGATGCAACCACCTGTTTTTAACGCAAATTACATAAGAGAACTGTCGGCTATGTGTTACAAAGTAAGTAACTACGTCAATAAAAATGAGATGTTGATTTGCCACCTGCATTTGTATTCTATTTATACCGCCCGTAAAGCGAGTCCCTCGTATTCCGATACGAGTAATTTCTGCTTAGCGATGTTAGAGTTAAGAGGCCATACCAGCCGGGGAGCAACTCCGATTCACGATTTTCCAGATTCTAGATGGAGCCACACTCGGCGTCCTTATCACGCCGTTTGCCTCCGACTATCGAAATAATCCCCATTGTGCATGGTTGGCCTCGCGAGTTTAAGGCGGCCCGCGCCCTCAGCGCTGTTTGTCGAGAGATAAAGTGTCGAACTTTGCCACGAAAGGTCCGCAGTTCGATTCGAGACATTCACGTTATTTTTCCTTGTCTCCTATCGCTATATGAGTACTTTATTTTTATTTTGTTGTCATATATTTATCCTACAATTGTTTTCACAAGTCACTGGCGCCTATACTGACTGATTATGGAATTTTCAGTTGCTCTTCGTATTGTTTTACTAGTGCATACTTACTGTATGCCGACGTACAAGTGTGATCGGATAGTACGGATGCCGGTATCTCCGAGGCTCTCAACTGGATCTACCAGCGGCTGTAAATTAGGCTATAAACATTGCCTACACACAGCGCTTACAATGGCAGTCTGGAAAATCTAGTGCTCGAAACGGTATTCCTTTTTTTTTCTGCACTCGCTTACATGCAATTTACATTGATAATAACTCTATTATTCATGCAAAAATGACATTTTGATGTGTATATTTCGGGTAAGTAAGCATTATCAAATATCTGAATTCATTTACAAGGCGTTGGTGCAAGACTTTTCAAAATTTCCCTCGTAGAACAGACTACTTATTATTACCCGGAAACTTCAGTAACGTATTTGAAAGGCCCATTTCCCCCATGTTCTTCCTTCTTTTTCTTTCACATTACACCCGCTCAGAAAAATGATGTCAGTCGACAACCCCAGTGACAGGGGACTCCCTTCCTTCTGGTGTGCCAGTTTGCAAAATCGTACATAACAGTTGAAGGGCGATAAAGGCTTCGGGTCGACACATGGAAACCAACCAAAGAACATATGGAAAGGTCGAGCGGCAAGGCCTCGCAGCGGGGGTCGCGATATCCTTCGCGTCTTTTTTTTTACTGGACGCCAAGAGGAACGATTCGACCAAAAATAGAAAGACACAGAGGAGAAAAATAATAACAATAGTCACCTAACGGGTTCTTTTTTTAGTGTTGCAAAAAAGTGCAGTTCGGCCTCCTTATTATGTGGTACAGGACCTTCTTTTCTTTTCTTAGAAGAACTTCTGAAGTGTAAATTTTTACTTCAGATTTCGTTGTGTTGGATGCTGAGGTCTCAGTTAATTCAATCCAAACTTGAAAACGTGAAATTCGGTCGTGGAAAAGCTGAAGAACTGGACACCATGTGAGCCAAATTTATGCGTATTTTAGGAAAATCACTATTCTTGAAGGGCAACACAGATGCAATTACAAAACTGGGGTTTCCAGAGATGAATATCAGCGCTAGTTGCCAACTGAAGGAATGATCACGGAGATGTCGTTTCATATAATCAAAGCTCGCCGGAGATGCCGGATTTTCCTCCCCGAAAAAAAAATTTCCCCAGGAAGAACCGTCCCCAGGAAAAAAAGTCCCCCGGAGAAATCGTACTCCGCAAGAATGAAAGCCGTTTGATCGAACGCGGGTCGTTATGTGTATTATGGACGGTATGTGTCCTACTGCTACGGATACTGCGCATACTTCCGCATTGTTCTATTCAATCCAATTCAATTTTATTCAATTTTATTTCCTTTCGGATAGGAGAGAGTAAAAAGCCAGAAGGCTGTGCTGTTCGTGAATGGCAAAGGTCTGCGAATAACCAGTGGTCTCCCCTCTTTAGCTGAAAAAAAACAAGAAACAAACAAACAAAAACGAGAGGACACTGATTGCCTCATGCTCATAAATGTTCAAGTCAAAGTTACAGAAAGAGAGGTGCTAAGGACACGCTGCGAGCTTCGAACTCCCTTCGAAAAAACGTCTTTCGAACAAACAGCGTCGATCATCCGGCTTTTGATCGAACGGCTTGGGAGCGACCCAGCCGTCTTCGATCAAACGCCTTCTCCAAACAGCTTAGGATTTCGGAATAACTCCTTGAACTCCATCTTTATGTATAAATGCACAAGATAAAATGAAAGGAACTGGACGCGCGGCGAGATCTCGGAGGACGATTTCCGTCTCATAATTGCGCTGATTATTACCCGGAAACTTCAGTACTATATATTTAAACACTCCTTGGTTTTCACAGGGTACTTCACATTACACCAGACTTTTCTTTCAGCGTAGACGCTAGTTCGGCGGAGAATCCCCAGTGATCCGGAGCTTCTCCTTATCTTCCTCAGAAGGCCTCCCTTTGTTCGCCGTGCAAAGACAGACGGGTACAGGTTTTGGGCCAGCCAACGTGCAACTGGCAAGGATTGTCGAGAAATGGAAAATCCAGGGAACCGGTATCGAAAAATTGGCCGTATCTCAAAATAACGTGATCGAAGTCCCCGTTGAAAAATAAACTACTGTAAATAAATGTTATCTGGCTATTTCTGCGCGGAAACTGCCAAAGCCCAGACGCAAAGTCTAAGGACTAACCTGAACATGAAAATGCAAACGCCGAACTTTTACTAACATAATAATCAACTAACTAACGTGCTGTTCCGTCGCGTCCGTTTCATTTATCTCTTATTTCCTAATTTTATTTATGTATTTCCGGAATACAAAGCCGGCGTCCCGTTTGGCTGACCTTTAGCCCGTTTTATTTCTTTTCGTCTAATAAATATATCCCCCTCCCCCGTCGCTGTCGTTGGTTTTCCTTGCTTCGCGAACGTGAATTTGGGTTCCGGAAAATACTGTTACTCATTGCGTGGGCGGAAATAATTGTGCAGCGGCCGCTTGATCGATTTTTCTTATTGGTTCACGTGGAGCGCTCAAAAAAATAATCAAGATAAAATTTAAAATAAATCAATCAATAAAAGAAAGAAAGAGAAAGAAAAATAAAGCTGGCAGTTTTAAGTGCCGTTATCCTCAGAAACATTTATCTGTGCGTAATCCGCTTGCCGGCTGTTTCAACATTACGAACATTAAAGGGACTATGAAATTTCCCGAACCCCCATACTTTTTTTCGATGGAAGCTGTTCTTCCCGCAGAGAAACTAATATGCCACAAATTTTTCCGGACGAAATCGCTCCACTCTGCGAGGAGCGCGCGCTGGAAATGTCTCTTCCGCGTTCCTCCTCTCCCGCACATATTTCCCTGCCGTTGGTGTAACTGTACGGACCGCTCTTCGGTTCCCCGTTACGTCACCGGTGTTGCACAATAGCAAGTAATGCCGGGAGCTCGCGCTGTGGCTGCCGCCACTGCCGAAATCTGCCGATCGCGCGAAAGCTGCTGTCATGGAGATTTCCACTCCCGATGAACGCATACGCGGGATCCTACGGCGCATGCTCCTGGCGGGATTCCTCGGCTCGGCAACACGTCACGATGACGTGTTGCTGAGCCGGCCGTGGTCGCGTCAAGTTACCCGTTGTGTCTCCGCTCGGCAGCTCGTCACGGTGCAGCGCCAGCTGTCCTCCCTTCGCCGCTCCGTTTAAATTCGCTGCCGAGAAATCCGCTCGCGCGACGAAAGTAAAGTTTCGGTTCTCGACCCAGAAAAATGTCTTCTTTCGAACGAAACGAAGAAAAAAATCGTTTCATAGTCCCTTTAAAGGGCAGTCCTGTTGAACGTTATTGGAATGTTTGTGAAGTCGGCCTTTCACTAACCGTAAATACGAGAGATCCTAGTTAGCCTGATGAGACAGTTGACTGAGTAAATTGATGTTTCATGTGAAGCAAATAAACTCATCTCAGTTCTCTATAAGCCCACCGAAAAAAGAAGAGGTCTCGGTGGTCTCCTACACGGGCCACGACAATGCTGGCTGACGATACTCCCTTTACGAGCAGCTAAGTAAGCTTTTGTTCTGGTCTACAAGACCATGCCCTAAGTCAGCTGTTCATGAAAGTAAAGAGGTGAGAGGGAGCTCTACGGTGCGCGTTCACGCCCCATGGTCGGCGGATGGATACGGTCAAAACGTTCCGCGCATTTTTTCCTGTGCTACGGCTAGAAGGCGACACAGAATGACGCGGTTCACGGGGCTTTGAGACGGTATTTATCCGTACTCACATTTCATACTTTCTTATAAAAATGGAAAGTGTAGACATATAAATTTGATGTCTATCAATTCCTGAAATATTTCCAGATAAAGTAAATAGAAAGTTTTTTTTTTCGAAATTGCTATAGAAGTTTAATAAAAACCTGTTCATACAGGGAGGAGAAAAATTGTGTATTATTTTCGCATTCGTGACGTCGCCGTAAAATACATACGACATGTATGAGAAATCTAGTAGCATAATTCTCTTCAACTCGTCTTCCTCTTTATGATGAAACCACCTGCGTCAAAATCTGCGTGATGGTACCGAGAAAAAGCATAAAAACTGTTCCATAGGAAATACATTGGGACGGAGAGCTGGTCTGCCCTGTTAACAGCATGGATATATTGTATTGTAGGGTACAGTAGTATTGTACTAATATGTATTCCAGATATCTTATTGGCGTTACTAAACACAACAACTCAGGGAAAACAAGTTCTGCCGGTACAGGTGGGACGGACAGCCCATGCACAACCAACAGCGCCATTCCCTTTCTCTCCTACATCTTTCCTTCTCACTCTCTGATTCACACATGAGGCAGGGCGATTTCTGCCTTACCAAATGTGTTATCAATTTTTTTACTTATTCTCCCATGGAGTTCATAGGTCAAATTGTCGACATTTGTCGTTGTACAGCTGACATTTGCGTATTATCAGTTCTTGTTCAGCTAAGGGCTTACCTTATGTTTGAGGGTTGCTATATATCAATACAGAAGTGGCTGCACTAATGATGGCTGATGGAGTGTATGTCCACAACGATGCGATATGGATCAGTGATAATCCTACGTTGCCAAAACAAACATAAGAGAGCACGCGGGTTACGCGCGAGCACATGTCACACCTTGAACCTATCCATTGGTGGTGGTGGTGGTGAAAGGGTGGTCACCGCTGTCGGCCTCACAGAGGTGGGCAACGTCGCGACTCACGCCCCGCGAGAATGTGCGTCCTGGGCTGACCCCTAAAGGAACTGTAGCGACGTATCTCTGAAAGCATCTAAGCAAAATCCCAGACAGCGCTGCGGGATTCGAACCCAGGTACCTCCCAGTCTGGATCTGACATGGCCAGCACGCTACGCACTGAGCCACGGGAGCTATCCATTGACGATGTAAACGCCACCCAGCGTTAGGCAAAATTTATCCCCAATGATATTCGCTATTAGAGGGATCGCCTCACCTGTATCCACTCTCCTACTCATATAATTTATGGTAGTATTATGTTCATATCACGATCGAGGCTAATAAAAATTAAAATACGTTCCGCCTCTATCCAATGGTGCAACTTGTTTCGAATGGTAGCTCATTCCGTTATGGTGAATTGCAGAACTAGCGTTTCACCAAAGACAAAAAGGAGCTTATAAGCGATTGCGATCCAATATACCTCTGTTTATTCTTGCAGCTTGCAGCCTTGGATGTACACTTGGAGCTTGGTGCCGCCTCGATGCCTATGCAGCCTGGTATCCTACTTGCCTTTTTCGACAGCTACTGGCTTATATATGCCATGCCATCCAAAGTTGCCTGCTTACCCCGTTTGCAGCCTTGTGCATTTCTGTTCCAGAAATTCGCTCTGTGTGACTTGATATCCAATTTGATGTCGATATTTATGTTCTTTGCGTTTCTAACGTTCACCAGTCTTAGACTGTTGGTTTTTTACGACTGCCATGTTCCCATATTTTTATTAGATGTAAGTTGCTTGGATTAGCTGCCCTGATTTGTTGAAAACTTCTGCCTTTGTCCTTTAACTTCTGTACGTTGTTAATGTAACCTATTCTTCAATGTTCTACTGTTGCAGGAGATGGAGGAGCAGAAGGTCCTAACTCATTCCATCTGCATTTCCCAGCCTTGACAGGAACACAGGCGTTAAATTTCCCACTGTTGAGAGGAGCAGGAACCCAGAGATTCCCTCCGCAGTGACAACAGTGGCCTAATTTGCCCTAGATTTCCCACTGTTGAGAGGAGCAGGAACCCAGAGATTCCCTCCCCAGTGACAACAGTGGACTAATTGCCCTAGATTTCCCATTGTTGAGAGGAGCAGGAACCCAGAGATTCCCTCCGCAGTCGCAAGAGCGCAGTAGCATAGCGGTATGGCATGCAGCTGGTAAGGCATATACAGTAAGGCATGTAGCTGTGAGACGTGTGGCAGTAAGGCATGCCGCTGTGAGGCATGTAGCTGTAAGACCTTTCTTAAGGCAGTAAGTCTCCATGTCCTCATTGTAAGTCGTCATGTCCTTATCGTAAGTCTCCACGTCCTCATTGTAAGTCTCCATGTCCTTACTGTAATCCTCTATGTCCTTACTATGCCAGTCTGCCACTAACATCTCCATAACTAATTTGCCCTAGATTTCCCACTGTTGAGAGGAGCAGGAACCCAGAGATTCCCTCCGCAGTGACAACAGTGGACTAATTGCCCTAAATTTCCCACTTTTGAGAGGAGCAGGAACCCAGAGATTCCCTCCGCAGTGACAATAGTGGACTAATTGCTCTAAATTTCCCACTGTTGAGAGGAGCAGGAACCCAGCGATTCCCTCCGCAGTGACAACAGTGGACTAATTTGCCCTAGTTTCCCACTGTTGAGAGGAGCAGGAACCCAGAGATTCCCTCCGCAGTGACAACAGTGGACTAATTGCCCTAAATTTCCCACTGTTGAGAGGAGCAGGAACCCAGAGATTCCCTCCCCAGTGACAACAGTGGACTAATTGCCCTAAATTTTCCACTGTTGAGAGGAGCAGGAACCCAGAGATTCCCTCCGCAGTGACAACAGTGGACTAATTTGCCCTAGATTTTCCACTGTTGAGAGGAGCAGGAACCCAGAGATTCCCTCCGCAGTGACAACAGTGGACTAATTGCCCTAAATTTCCCGTTGTTGAGAGGAGCAGGAACCCAGAGATTCCCTCCGCAGTCGCAAGAGCGCAGTAGCATAGCGGTATGGCATGCAGCTGGTAAGGCATATACAGTAAGGCATGTAGCTGTGAGACGTGTGGCAGTAAGGCATGCCGCTGTGAGGCATGTAGCTGTAAGACCTTTCTTAAGGCAGTAAGTCTCCATGTCCTCATTGTAAGTCGTCATGTCCTTATCGTAAGTCCCCACGTCCTCATTGTAAGTCTCCATGTCCTTACTGTAATCCTCTATGTCCTTACTATGCCAGTCTGCCACTAACATCTCCATAACTAATTTGCCCTAGATTTCCCACTGTTGAGAGGAGCAGGAACCCAGAGATTCCCTCCGTAGTGACAACAGTGGACTAATTGCCCTAAATTTCCCACTGTTGAGAGGAGCAGGAACCCAGAGATTCCCTCCGCAGTGACAACAGTGGACTAATTGCCCTAAATTTCCCACTTTTGAGAGGAGCAGGAACCCAGAGATTCCCTCCGCAGTGACAATAGTGGACTAATTGCCCTAAATTTCCCACTGTTGAGAGGAGCAGGAACCCAGAGATTCCCTCCGCAGTGACAACAGTGGACTAATTTGCCCCAGATTTCCCACTGTTGAGAGGAGCAGGAACCCAGAGATTCCCTCCGCAGTGACAACAGTGGACTAATTGCCCTAAATTTTCCACTGTTGAGAGGAGCAGGAACACAGAGATTCCCTCCGCAGTGACAACAGTGGACTAACTGCCCTAAATTTCCCACTGGTGAGAGGAGCAGGAACCCAGAGATTCCCTCCGCAGTGACAACAGTGGACTAATTGCCCTCAATTTCAGCAGCAGCCAGCAGCCAGCAGCAGCCAGAAGCAAGCAGCAGCAAGCAGCAGCCAGCAGCAGCAAGCAGCAGCCAGCAGCAGCAAGCAGCAGCCAGCAGCAGCAAGCAGCAGCCAGCAAGCAGCAGCAAGCAGCAGCCAGCAGCAGCCAGCAAGCAGCAGGTAACAGCAGCAAGAAAGCAGCCAGCAGCCTGCAGCAGCAAGCAGCCAGCAGCAGCCAGCAGCAGCAAGCAGCCAGCAGCAGCAAGCAGCCAGCAGCAGCAAGCAGCCAGCAGCAGCAAGCAGCAGCCAGCAGCAGCAAGCACCAGCAAGCAGCAGCAAGCACTAGCCAGCAGCAGCCAGCAAGCAGCAGCAAGCAGCAGCCAGCAGCAGCCAGCAGTAGCCAGCAGCAGCAAGCAGCAGCCAGCAGCATCAAGCAGCAGCCAACAGCAGCAAGAAGCCAGCAGCAGCAAGCACCAGCAAGCAGCAGCAAGCACCAGCCAGCAGCAGCCAGCAAGCAGCAGCAAGCAGCAGCCAGCAGTAGCCAGCAGCAGCAAGCAGCAGCCAGCAGCAGCAAGCAGCAGCCAGCAGCATCAAGCAGCAGCCAACAGCAGCAAGCAGCCAGCAGCAGCAAGCAGCAGCCAGCAGCAGCAAGGAGCAGCAAGCAGCAGCCAGCAGCCCCAGCAGCCAGCAAGCAGCAAGCAGCAGCAAGCAGCAGCAGCCAGCAGCCAGTCAGCAGCAGACAGCAAGCAGCAGCCAGCAGCAGCCACCAGCCAGCAGCAGCCACCAGCCAGCAGCAAGCAGCAGCCAGCAGCAGCACCACCACCACAACCACCTATGATTAGGTTGCCGCAGCATTCGCTAACCGGGGCCCTATATGAGGGGCCCAAAAATGTTTTTACAATATGCAAGTTACCTTGATAATAACTCTATTATTCATGCAAAAATGACATTTTGATATGTATATTTCTGGCAGAGATGGGCATAAATACTGCCGCTGTGAGGCATGTAGCTGTAAGACCTTTCTTAAGACAGTAAGTCTCCATGTCCTCATTGTAAGTCGTCATGTCCTTATCGTAAGTCCCCACGTCCTCATTGTATGTCTACATGTCTTTACTGTAATCCTCTATGTTCTTACTATGCCAGTCTGCCACTAACATCTCCATAACTAATTTGCCCTAGATTTCCCACTGTTGAGAGGTGCAGGAACCCAGAGATTCTCTCCGCAGTGACAACAGTGGACTAATTGCCCTAAATTTCCCAGTGTTGAGAGGAGCAGGAACCCAGAGATTCCCTCCGCAGTGAAAACAGTGGACTAATTGCCCTAAATTTCCCACTTTTGAGAGGAGCAGGAACCCAGAGATTCCCTCCGCAGTGACAACAGTGGACTAATTTGCCCTAGATTTCCCACTGTTGAGAGGAGCAGGAACCTAGAGATTCCCTCCGCAGTGACAACAGTGGACTAATTGCCCTAAATTTTCCACTGTTGAGAGGAGCAGGAACCCAGAGATTCCCTCCGCAGTCGCAAGAGCGCAGTAGCATAGCGGTATGGCATGCAGCTGGTAAGGCATATACAGTAAGGCATGTAGCTGTGAGACGTGTGGCAGTAAGGCATGCCGCTGTGAGGCATGTAGCTGTAAGACCTTTCTTAAGGCAGTAAGTCTCCATGTCCTCATTGTAAGTCGTCATGTCCTTATCGTAAGTCCCCACGTCCTCATTGTAAGTCTCCATGTCCTTACTGTAATCCTCTATGTCCTTACTATGCCAGTCTGCCACTAACATCTCCATAACTAATTTGCCCTAGATTTCCCACTGTTGAGAGGAGCAGGAACCCAGAGATTCCCTCCGCAGTGACAACAGTGGACTAATTGCCCTAAATTTCCCACTGTTGAGAGGAGCAGGAACCCAGAGATTCCCTCCGCAGTGACAACAGTGGACTAATTGCCCTAAATTTCCCACTTTTGAGAGGAGCAGGAACCCAGAGATTCCCTCCGCAGTGACAATAGTGGACTAATTGCTCTAAATTTCCCACTGTTGAGAGGAGCAGGAACCCAGAGATTCCCTCCGCAGTGACCAGAGTGGACTAATTGCCCTAAATTTCCCACTGTCGAGAGGAGCAGGAACCCAGAGATTCCCTCCCCAGTGACAACAGTGGACTAATTGCCCTAAATTTCCCACTGTTGAGAGGAGCAGGAACCCAGAGATTCCCTCCGCAGTGACAACAGTGGACTAATTTGCCCTAGATTTTTCACTGTTGAGAGGAGCAGGAACCCAGAGATTCCCTCCGCAGTGACAACAGTGGACTAATTGCCCTAAATTTCCCGTTGTTGAGAGGAGCAGGAACCCAGAGATTCCCTCCGCAGTCGCAAGAGCGCAGTAGCATAGCGGTATGGCATGCAGCTGGTAAGGCATATACAGTAAGGCATGTAGCTGTGAGACGTGTGGCAGTAAGGCATGCCGCTGTGAGGCATGTAGCTGTAAGACCTTTCTTAAGGCAGTAAGTCTCCATGTCCTCATTGTAAGTCGTCATGTCCTTATCGTAAGTCCCCACGTCCTCATTGTAAGTCTCCATGTCCTTACTGTAATCCTCTATGTCCTTACTATGCCAGTCTGCCACTAACATCTCCATAACTAATTTGCCCTAGATTTCCCACTGTTGAGAGGAGCAGGAACCCAGAGATTCCCTCCGCAGTGACAACAGTGGACTAATTGCCCTAAATTTCCCAGTGTTGAGAGGAGCAGGAACCCAGAGATTCCCTCCGCAGTGACAACAGTGGACTAATTGCCCTAAGTTTCCCACTTTTGAGAGGAGCAGGAACCCAGAGATTCCCTCCGCAGTGACAATAGTGGACTAATTGCCCTAAATTTCCCACTGTTGAGAGGAGCAGGAACCCAGAGATTCCCTCCGCAGTGACAACAGACTCTAATTTGCCCCAGGTTTCCCACTGTTGAGAGGAGCAGGAACCCAGAGATTCCCTCCGCAGTGACAACAGTGGACTAATTGCCCTAAATTTCCCACTGTTGAGAGGAGCAGGAACCCAGAGATTCCCTCCGCAGTGACAACAGTGGACTAATTGCCCTAAATTTCCCACTGGTGAGAGGAGCAGGAACCCAGAGATTCCCTCCGCAGTGACAACAGTGGACTAATTGCCCTCAAATTCAGCAGCAGCCAGCAGCCAGCAGCAGCCAGAAGCAAGCAGCAGCAAGCAGCAGCAAGCAGCAGCAAGCAGCAGCAAGCAGCAGCCAGCAGCAGCCAGCAACCAGAAGCAAGCAGCAGCCAGCAAGCAGCAGCCAGCAGCAGCCAGCAAGCAGCAGGTAACAGCAGCAAGGAAGCAGCCAGCAGCCTGCAGCAGCAAGCAGCCAGCAGCAGCCAGCAGCAGCAAGCAGCCAGCAGCAGCAAGCAGCCAGCAGCAAGCAGCAGCAAGCAGCAGCCAGCAGCAGCAAGCACCAGCAAGCAGCAGCAAGCACTAGCCAGCAGCAGCCAGCAAGCAGCAGCAAGCAGCAGCCAGCAGCAGCCAGCAGTAGCCAGCAGCAGCCAGCAGCATCAAGCAGCAGCCAACAGCAGCAAGCAGCCAGCAGCAGCCAGCAGCAGCAAGGAGCAGCAAGCAGCAGCCAGCAGCCCCAGCAGCCAGCAAGCAGCAAGCAGCCTGCAGCAGCAAGCAGCAGCAGCCAGCAGCCAGTCAGCAGCAGACAGCAAGCAGCAGCCAGCAGCAGCCACCAGCCAGCAGCAGCCACCAGCCAGCAGCAAGCAGCAGCCAGCAGCAGCACCACCACCACAACCACCTATGATTAGGTTGCCGCAGCATTCGCTAACCGGGGCCCTATATGAGGGGCCCAAAAATGTTTTTACAATATGCAAGTTACCTCGATAATAACTCTATTATTCATGCAAAAATGACATTTTGATATGTATATTTCTGGCAGAGATGGGCATAAATACTGCCGCTGTGAGGCATGTAGCTGTAAGACCTTTCTTAAGGCAGTAAGTCTCTATGTCCTCATTGTAAGTCGTCATGTCCTTATCGTAAGTCCCCACGTCCTCATTGTATGTCTCCATGTCCTTACTGTAATCCTCTATGTTCTTACTATGCCAGTCTGCCACTAACATCTCCATAACTAATTTGCCCTAGATTTCCCACTGTTGAGAGGAGCAGGAACCCAGAGATTCTCTCCGCAGTGACAACAGTGGACTAATTGCCCTAAATTTCCCAGTGTTGAGAGGAGCAGGAACCCAGAGATTCCCTCCGCAGTGAAAACAGTGGACTAATTGCCCTAAATTTTCCACTTTTGAGAGGAGTAGGAACCCAGAGATTCCCTCCGCAGTGACAATAGTGGACTAATTGCCCTAAATTTCCCACTGTTGAGAGGAGCAGGAACCCAGAGATTCCCTCCGCAGTGACAACAGTGGACTAATTTGCCCTAGATTTCCCACTGTTGAGAGGAGCAGGAACCCAGAGATTCCCTCCGCAGTGACAACAGTGGACTAATTGCCCTAAATTTTCCACTGTTGAGAGGAGCAGGAACCCAGAGATTCCCTCCGCAGTCGCAAGAGCGCAGTAGCATAGCGGTATGGCATGCAGCTGGTAAGGCATATACAGTAAGGCATGTAGCTGTGAGACCTGTGGCAGTAAGGCATGCCGCTGTGAGGCATGTAGCTGTAAGACCTTTCTTAAGGCAGTAAGTCTCCATGTCCTCATTGTAAGTCGTCATGTCCTTATCGTAAGTCCCCACGTCCTCATTGTAAGTCTCCATGTCCTTACTGTAATCCTCTATGTCCTTACTATGCCAGTCTGCCACTAACATCTCCATAACTAATTTGCCCTAGATTTCCCACTGTTGAGAGGAGCAGGAACCCAGAGATTCCCTCCGCAGTGACAACAGTGGACTAATTGCCCTAAATTTCCCACTTTTGAGAGGAGCAGGAACCCAGAGATTCCCTCCGCAGTGACAATAGTGGACTAATTGCTCTAAATTTCCCACTGTTGAGAGGAGCAGGAACCCAGAGATTCCCTCCGCAGTGACAACAGTGGACTAATTTGCCCTAGATTTCCCACTGTTGAGAGGAGCAGGAATCCAGAGATTCCCTCCGCAGTGACAACAGTGGACTAATTGCCCTAAATTTCCCACTGTTGAGAGGAGCAGGAACCCAGAGATTCCCTCCGCAGTGACAACAGTGGACTAATTTGCCCTAGATTTTCCACTGTTGAGAGGAGCAGGAACCCAGAGATTCGCTCCGCAGTGACAACAGTGGACTAATTGCCCTAAATTTCCCACTGTTGTAAGGAGCAGGAACCCAGAGATTCCCTCCGCAGTGACAACAGTGGACTGATTTGCCCTAGATTTTCCACTGTTGAGAGGAGCAGGAACCCAGAGATTCCCTCCGCAGTGACAACAGTGGACTAATTGCCCTAAATTTCCCGTTGTTGAGAGGAGCAGGAACCCAGAGATTCCCTCCGCAGTCGCAAGAGCGCAGTAGCATAGCGGTATGGCATGCAGCTGGTAAGGCATATACAGTAAGGCATGTAGCTGTGAGACGTGTGGCAGTAAGGCATGCCGCTGTGAGGCATGTAGCTGTAAGACCTTTCTTAAGGCAGTAAGTCTCCATGTCCTCATTGTAAGTCGTCATGCCCTTATCGTAAGTCCCCACGTCCTCATTGTAAGTCTTCATGTCCTTACTGTAATCCTCTATGTCCTTACTATGCCAGTCTGCCACTAACATCTCCATAACTAATTTGCCCTAGATTTCCCACTGTTGAGAGGAGCAGGAACCCAGAGATTCCCTCCGCAGTGACAACAGTGGACTAATTGCACTAAATTTCCCACTTTTGAGAGGAGCAGGAACCCAGAGATTCCCTCCGCAGTGACAATAGTGGACTAATTGCCCTAAATTTCCCAGTGTTGAGAGGAGCAGGAACCCAGAGATTCCCTCCGCAGTGACAACAGTGGACTAATTGCCCTAAATTTCCCACTGGTGAGAGGAGCAGGAACCCAGAGATTCCCTCCGCAGTGACAACAGTGCACTAATTTGCCCTAGATTTCCCACTGTTGAGAGGAGCAGGAACCCAGAGATTCCCTCCGCAGTGACAACAGTGGACTAATTGCCCTAAATTTTCCACTGTTGAGAGGAGCAGGAACCCAGAGATTCCCTCCGCAGTGACAACAGTGGACTAATTGCCCTAAATTTCCCACTGTTGAGAGGAGCAGGAACCCAGAGATTCCCTCGCAGTGACAACAGTGGACTGATTTGCCCTAGATTTTCCACTGTTGAGAGGAGCAGGAACCCAGAGATTCCCTCCGCAGTGACAACAGTGGACTAATTGCCCTAAATTTCCCACTGGTGAGAGGAGCAGGAACCCAGAGATTCCCTCCGCAGTGACAACAGTGGACTAATTGCCCTAAATGTTCCACTGTTGAGAGGAGCAGGAACCCAGAGATTCCCTCCGCAGTGACAACAGTGGACTAACTGCCCTAAATTTCCCACTGGTGAGAGGAGCAGGAACCCAGAGATTCCCTCCGCAGTGACAACAGTGGACTAATTCCCCTCAATTTCAGCAGCAGCCAGCAGCCAGCAGCAGCCAGAAGCAAGCAGCAGCAAGCAGCAGCAAGCAGCAGCAAGCAGCAGCCAGCAAGCAGCCAGCAGCAGCCAGCAAGCAGCAGGTAACAGCACCAAGAAAGCAGCCAGCAGCCTGCAGCAGCAAGCAGCCAGCAGCAGCAAGCAGCCAGCAGCAGCAAGCAGCAGCCAGCAGCAGCAAGCACCAGCAAGCAGCAGCAAGCACTAGCCAGCAGCAGCCAGCAAGCAGCAGCAAGCAGCAGCCAGCAGCATCAAGCAGCAGCCAACAGCAGCAAGCAGCCAGCAGCAGCCAGCAGCAGCAAGGAGCAGCAAGCAGCAGCCAGCAGCCCCAGCAGCCAGCAAGCAGCAAGCAGCCTGCAGCAGCAAGCAGCAGCAGCCAGCAGCCAGTCAGCAGCAGACAGCAAGCAGCAGCCAGCAGCAGCCACCAGCCAGCAGCAGCCACCAGCCAGCAGCAGCCACCAGCCAGCAGCAAGCAGCAGCCAGCAGCAGCACCACCACCACAACCACCTATGATTAGGTTGCCGCAGCATTCGCTAACCGGGGCCCTATATGAGGGGCCCAACAATGTTTTTACAATATGCAAGTTACCTTGATAATAACTCTATTATTCATGCAAAAATGACATTTTGATATGTATATTTCTGGCAGAGATGGGCATAAATACTGCCGCTGTGAGGCATGTAGCTGTAAGACCTTTCTTAAGGCAGTAAGTCTCCATGTCCTCATTGTAAGTCGTCATGTCCTTATCGTAAGTCCCCACGTCCTCATTGTATGTCTCCATGTCCTTACTGTAATCCTCTATGTTCTTACTATGCCAGTCTGCCACTAACATCTCCATAACTAATTTGCCCTAGATTTCCCACTCTTGAGAGGAGCAGGAACCCAGAGATTCTCTCCGCAGTGACAACAGTGGACTAATTGCCCTAAATTTCCCAGTGTTGAGAGGAGCAGGAACCCAGAGATTCCCTCCGCAGTGAAAACAGTGGACTAATTGCCCTAAATTTCCCACTTTTGAGAGGAGTAGGAACCCAGAGATTCCCTCCGCAGTGACAATAGTGGACTAATTGCCCTAAATTTCCCACTGTTGAGAGGAGCAGGAACCCAGAGATTCCCTCCGCAGTGACAACAGTGGACTAATTTGCCCTAGATTTCCCACTGTTGAGAGGAGCAGGAACCCAGAGATTCCCTCCGCAGTGACAACAGTGGACTAATTGCCCTAAATTTTCCACTGTTGAGAGGAGCAGGAACCCAGAGATTCCCTCCGCAGTCGCAAGAGCGCAGTAGCATAGCGGTATGGCATGCAGCTGGTAAGGCATATACAGTAAGGCATGTAGCTGTGAGACGTGTGGCAGTAAGGCATGCCGCTGTGAGGCATGTAGCTGTAAGACCTTTCTTAAGGCAGTAAGTCTCCATGTCCTCATTGTAAGTCGTCATGTCCTTATCGTAAGTCCCCACGTCCTCATTGTAAGTCTCCATGTCCTTACTGTAATCCTCTATGTCCTTACTATGCCAGTCTGCCACTAACATCTCCATAACTAATTTGCCCTAGATTTCCCACTGTTGAGAGGAGCAGGAACCCAGAGATTCCCTCCGCAGTGACAACAGTGGACTAATTGCCCTAAATTTCCCACTTTTGAGAGGAGCAGGAACCCAGAGATTCCCTCCGCAGTGACAATAGTGGACTAATTGCTCTAAATTTCCCACTGTTGAGAGGAGCAGGAACCCAGAGATTCCCTCCGCAGTGACAACAGTGGACTAATTTGCCCTAGATTTCCCACTGTTGAGAGGAGCAGGAATCCAGAGATTCCCTCCGCAGTGACAACAGTGGACTAATTGCCCTAAATTTCCCACTGTTGAGAGGAGCAGGAACCCAGCGATTCCCTCCGCAGTGACAACAGTGTACTAATTTGCCCTAGATTTTCCACTGTTGAGAGGAGCAGGAACCCAGAGATTCGCTCCGCAGTGACAACAGTGGACTAATTGCCCTAGATTTTCCACTGTTGAGAGGAGCAGGAACCCAGAGATTCCCTCCGCAGTGACAACAGTGGACTAATTGCCCTAAATTTCCCACTGTTGTAAGGAGCAGGAACCCAGAGATTCCCTCCGCAGTGACAACAGTGGACTGATTTGCCCTAGATTTTCCACTGTTGAGAGGAGCAGGAACCCAGAGATTCCCTCCGCAGTGACAACAGTGGACTAATTGCCCTAAATTTCCCGTTGTTGAGAGGAGCAGGAACCCAGAGATTCCCTCCGCAGTCGCAAGAGCGCAGTAGCATAGCGGTATGGCATGCAGCTGGTAAGGCATATACAGTAAGGCATGTAGCTGTGGGACGTGTGGCAGTAAGGCATGCCGCTGTGAGGCATGTAGCTGTAAGACCTTTCTTAAGGCAGTAAGTCTCCATGTCCTCATTGTAAGTCGTCATGCCCTTATTGTAAGTCCCCACGTCCTCATTGTAAGTCTTCATGTCCTTACTGTAATCCTCTATGTCCTTACTATGCCAGTCTGCCACTAACATCTCCATAACTAATTTGCCCTAGATTTCCCACTGTTGAGAGGAGCAGGAACCCAGAGATTCCCTCCGCAGTGACAACAGTGGACTAATTGCACTAAATTTCCCACTTTTGAGAGGAGCAGGAACCCAGAGATTCCCTCCGCAGTGACAATAGTGGACTAATTGCCCTAAATTTCCCAGTGTTGAGAGGAGCAGGAACCCAGAGATTCCCTCCGCAGTGACAACAGTGGACTAATTGCCCTAAATTTCCCACTGGTGAGAGGAGCAGGAACCCAGAGATTCCCTCCGCAGTGACAACAGTGCACTAATTTGCCCTAGATTTCCCACTGTTGAGAGGAGCAGGAACCCAGAGATTCCCTCCGCAGTGACAACAGTGGACTAATTGCCCTAAATTTTCCACTGTTGAGAGGAGCAGGAACCCAGAGATTCCCTCCGCAGTGACAACAGTGGACTAATTGCCCTAAATTTCCCACTGTTGAGAGGAGCAGGAACCCAGAGATTCCCTCCGCAGTGACAACAGTGGACTGATTTGCCCTAGATTTTCCACTGTTGAGAGGAGCAGGAACCCAGAGATTCCCTCCGCAGTGACAACAGTGGACTAATTGCCCTAAATTTCCCACTGGTGAGAGGAGCAGGAACCCAGAGATTCCCTCCGCAGTGACAACAGTGGACTAATTGCCCTAAATGTTCCACTGTTGAGAGGAGCAGGAACCCAGAGATTCCCTCCGCAGTGACAACAGTGGACTAACTGCCCTAAATTTCCCACTGGTGAGAGGAGCAGGAACCCAGAGATTCCCTCCGCAGTGACAACAGTGGACTAACTGCCCTAAATTTCCCACTGGTGAGAGGAGCAGGAACCCAGAGATTCCCTCCGCAGTGACAACAGTGGACTAATTCCCCTCAATTTCAGCAGCAGCCAGCAGCCAGCAGCAGCCAGAAGCAAGCAGCAGCAAGCAGCAGCAAGCAGCAGCCAGCAGCAGCAAGCAGCAGCCAGCAAGCAGCCAGCAGCAGCCAGCAAGCAGCAGGTAACAGCACCAAGAAAGCAGCCAGCAGCCTGCAGCAGCAAGCAGCCAGCAGCAGCCAGCAGCAGCAAGCAGCCAGCAGCAAGCAGCAGCAAGCAGCAGCCAGCAGCAGCAAGCAGCAGCCAGCAGCAGCAAGCACCAGCAAGCAGCAGCAAGCACTAGCCAGCAGCAGCCAGCAGCATCAAGCAGCAGCCAACAGCAGCAAGCAGCCAGCAGCAGCCAGCAGCAGCAAGGAGCAGCAAGCAGCAGCCAGCAGCCCCAGCAGCCAGCAAGCAGCAAGCAGCCTGCAGCAGCAAGCAGCAGCAGCCAGCAGCCAGTCAGCAGCAGACAGCAAGCAGCAGCCAGCAGCAGCCACCAGCCAGCAGCAAGCAGCAGCCAGCAGCAGCACCACCACCACAACCACCTATGATTAGGTTGCCGCAGCATTCGCTAACCGGGGCCCTATATGAGGGGCCCAAAAATGTTTTTACAATATGCAAGTTACCTTGATAATAACTCTATTATTCATGCAAAAATGACATTTTGATATGTATATTTCTGGCAGAGATGGGCATAAATACTGCCGCTGTGAGGCATGTAGCTGTAAGACCTTTCTTAAGGCAGTAAGTCTCCATGTCCTCATTGTAAGTCGTCATGTCCTTATCGTAAGTCCCCACGTCCTCATTGTATGTCTCCATGTCCTTACTGTAATCCTCTATGTTCTTACTATGCCAGTCTGCCACTAACATCTCCATAACTAATTTGCCCTAGATTTCCCACTGTTGAGAGGAGCAGGAACCCAGAGATTCTCTCCGCAGTGACAACAGTGGACTAATTGCCCTAAATTTCCCAGTGTTGAGATGAGCAGGAACCCAGAGATTCCCTCCGCAGTGAAAACAGTGGACTAATTGCCCTAAATTTCCCACTTTTGAGAGGAGTAGGAACCCAGAGATTCCCTCCGCAGTGACAATAGTGGACTAATTGCCCTAAATTTCCCTCTGTTGAGAGGAGCAGGAACCCAGAGATTCCCTCCGCAGTCACAAGAGCGCAGTAGCATAGCGGTATGGCATGCAGCTGGTAAGGCATATACAGTAAGGCATGTAGCTGTGAGACATGTGGCAGTAAGGCATGCCGCTGTGAGGCATGTAGCTGTAAGACCTTTCTTAAGGCAGTAAGTCTCCATGTCCTCATTGTAAGTCGTCATGTCCTTATCGTAAGTCCCCACGTCCTCATTGTAAGTCTCCATGTCCTTACTGTAATCCTCTATGTCCTTACTATGCCAGTCTGCCACTAACATCTCCATAACTAATTTGCCCTAGATTTCCCACTGTTGAGAGGAGCAGGAACCCAGAGATTCCCTCCGCAGTGACAACAGTGGACTAATTGCCCTAAATTTCCCACTTTTGAGAGGAGCAGGAACCCAGAGATTCCCTCCGCAGTGACAATAGTGGACTAATTGCTCTAAATTTCCCACTGTTGAGAGGAGCAGGAACCCAGAGATTCCCTCCGCAGTGACAACAGTGGACTAATTTGCCCTAGATTTCCCACTGTTGAGAGGAGCAGGAACCCAGAGATTCCCTCCGCAGTGACAACAGTGGACTAATTGCCCTAAATTTCCCACTGTTGAGAGGAGCAGGAACCCAGAGATTCCCTCCGCAGTGACAACAGTGGACTAATTGCACTAAATTTCTCACTTTTGAGAGGAGCAGGAACCCAGAGATTCCCTCCGCAGTGACAATAGTGGACTAATTGTCCTAAATTTCCCACTGGTGAGAGGAGCAGGAACCCAGAGATTCCCTCCGCAGTGACAACAGTGCACTCATTTGCCCTAGATTTCCCACTGTTGAGAGGAGCAGGAACCCAGAGATTCCCTCCGCAGTGACAACAGTGGACTAATTGCCCTAAATTTTCCACTGTTGAGAGGAGCAGGAACGCAGAGATTCCCTCCGCAGTGACAACAGTGGACTAATTGCCCTAAATTTCCCACTGTTGAGAGGAGCAGGAACCCAGAGATTCCCTCCGCAGTGACAACAGTGGACTAATTGCACTAAATTTCCCACTTTTGAGAGGAGCAGGAACCCAGAGATTCCCTCCGCAGTGACAACAGTGGACTAATTGCCCTAAATTTCCCACTGTTGAGAGGAGCAGGAACCCAGAGATTCCCTCCGCAGTGACAACAGTGGACTAATTGCCCTAAATTTCCCACTGGTGAGAGGAGCAGGAACCCAGAGATTCCCTCCGCAGTGACAACAGTGGACTAATTGCCCTCAATTTCAGCAGCAGCCAGCAGCAAGCAGCAAGCAGCAGCAAGCAGCAGCCAGCACGCAGCAGCCAGCACGAGCCAGCACCAGCAAACAGCAGCAAGCAGCAGCCAGCAGCAGCAAGCAGCAGCCAGCAGCAGCAAGCAGCAGCCAGCAGCAGCAAGCAGCAGCAAGCAGCAGCCAGCAGCAGCCAGCAAGCAGCAGCCAGCAGCAGCAGCAGCCAGCAGCAGCCAGCAGCAAGCAGCAGCAGCCAGCAGCAGCAAGCAACAGCAAGCAGCAGCAAGCAGCCAGCAGCAAGCAGTAGCAAGCAGCCAGCAGCCAGCAGCAGCAAGCAGCAGCAGCCAGCAGCCAGCAGCCAGTCAGCAGGCAGCAGCAGCCAGCAAGCAGCAGCCAGCAGCAGCACCACCACCACAACCACCTATGATTAGGTTGCCGCAGCATTCGCTAACCCTATATGAGGGGTCCCAAAAAAGTTTTTACAATATGCAAGTTACCTTGATAATAACTCTATTATTCATGCAAAAATGACATTTTGATATGTATATTTCTGGCAGAGGTGGGCATAAATACTGCCGCTGTGAGGCATGTAGCTGTAAGACCTTTCTTAAGGCAGTAAGTCTCCATGTCCTCATTGTAAGTCGTCATGTCCTTATCGTAAGTCCCCACGTCCTCATTGTAAGTCGTCATGTCCTTATCGTAAGTCCCCACGTCCTCATTGTAAGTCTCCATGTCCTTACTGTAATCCTCTATGTCCTTACTATGCCAGTCTGTCACTAACATCTCCATAACTAATTTGCCCTAGATTTCCCACTGTTGAGAGGAGCAGGAACCCAGAGATTCCCTCCGCAGTGACAACAGTGGACTAATTGCCCTAAATTTCCCACTGTTGAGAGGAGCAGGAACCCAGAGATTCCCTCCGCAGTGACAACAGTGGACTAATTGCCCTAAATTTCCCGTTGTTGTGAGGAGCAGGAACCCAGAGATTCCCTCCGCAGTGACAACAGTGGACTAATTGCCCTAAATTTTCCACTTTTGAGAGGAGCAGGAACCCAGAGATTCCCTCCGCAGTGACAATAGTGGACTAATTGCCCTAAATTTCCCACTTTCGAGAGGAGCAGGAACCCAGAGATTCCCTCCGCAGTGACAATAGTGGACTAATTGCCCTAAATTTCCCACTTTTGAGAGGAGCAGGAACCCAGAGATTCCCTCCGCAGTGACAACAGTGGACTAATTTGCCCTAGATTTCCCACTGTTGAGAGGAGCAGGAACCCAGAGATTCCCTCCGCAGTGACAACAGTGGACTAATTGCCCTAAATTTCCCACTGTTGAGAGGAGCAGGAACCCAGAGATTCCCTCCGCAGTGACAACAGTGGACTAATTGCCCTAAATTTCCCACTGTTGAGAGGAGCAGGAACCCAGAGATTCCCTCCGCAGTGACAACAGTGGACTAATTTGCCCTAGATTTTCCACTGTTGAGAGGAGCAGGAACCCAGAGATTCCCTCCGCAGTCGCAAGAGCGCAGTAGCATAGTGGTATGGCATGCAGCTGGTAAGGCATATACAGTAAGGCATGTAGCTGTGAGACGTGTGGCAGTAAGGCATGCCGCTGTGAGGCATGTAGCTGTAAGACCTTTCTTAAGGCAGTAAGTCTCCATGTCCTCATTGTAAGTCGTCATGTCCTTATCGTAAGTCCCCACGTCCTCATTGTAAGTCTCCATGTCCTTACTGTTAACCTCTATGTCCTTACTATGCCAGTCTGCCACTAACATCTCCATAACTAATTTGCCCTAGATTTCCCACTGTTGAGAGGAGCAGGAACCCAGAGATTCCCTCCGCAGTGACAACAGTGGACTAATTGCCCTAGATTTCCCACTGTTGAGAGGAGCAGGAACCCAGAGATTCCCTCCGCAGTGACAACAGTGGACTAATTGCACTAAATTTCCCACTTTTGAGAGGAGCAGGAACCCAGAGATTCCCTCCGCTGTGACAATAGTGGACTAATTGCCCTAAATTTCCCACTGTTGAGAGGAGCAGGAACCCAGAGATTCCCTCCGCAGTGACAACAGTGGACTAAAATGCCCCAGATTTCCCACTGTTGAGAGGAGCAGGAACCCAGAGATGCCCTCCGCAGTGACAACGGTGGACTAATTGCCCTAAATTTCCCACTGTTGAGAGGAGCAGGAACCCTGAGATTCCCTCCGCAGTGACAACAGTGGACTAATTGCCCTCAATTTCAGCAGCAGCCAGCAGCCAGCAGCAGCCAGCAGCAAGCAGCAAGCAGCAACAAGCAGCAGCCAGCAGCAGCCAGCAGCAGCCAGCAAGCAGCAGCCAGCAGCAGCAGCCAGCAGCAGCCAGCAGCAAGCAGCAGCAGCCAGCAGCAGCAAGCAGCAGCAAGCAGCCAGCAGCAAGCAGTAGCAAGCAGCCAGCAGCCAGCAGCAGGAAGCAGCCAGCAGCAGCCAGCAGCAGCAAGCAGCAGCAGCCAGCAGCCAGCAGCCAGTCAGCAGGCAGCAGCAGCCAGCAAGCAGCAGCCAGCAGCAGCACCACAACCACCTATGATTAGGTTGCCGCAGCATTCGCTAACCCTATATGAGGGGTCCCAAAAAAGTTTTACAATATGCAAGTTACCTTGATAATAACTCTATTATTCATGCAAAAATGACATTTTGATATGTATATTTCTGGCAGAGGTGGGCATAAATACTGCCGCTGTGAGGCATGTAGCTGTAAGACCTTTCTTAAGGCAGTAAGTCTCCATGTCCTCATTGTAAGTCGTCATGTCCTTATCGTAAGTCCCCACGTCCTCATTGTAAGTCTCCATGTCCTTACTGTAATCCTCTATGTCCTTACTATGCCAGTCTGTCACTAACATCTCCATAACTAATTTGCCCTAGATTTCCCACTGTTGAGAGGAGCAGGAACCCAGAGATTCCCTCCGCAGTGACAACAGTGGACTAATTGCCCTAAATTTCCCACTGTTGAGAGGAGCAGGAACCCAGAGATTCCCTCCGCAGTGACAACAGTGGACTAATTGCCCTAAATTTCCCGTTGTTGTGAGGAGCAGGAACCCAGAGATTCCCTCCGCAGTCGCAAGAGCGCAGTAGCATAGCGGTATGGCATGCAGCTGGTAAGGCATTTACAGTTAGGCATGTAGCTGTGAGACGTGTGGCAGTAAGGCATGCCGCTGTGAGGCATGTAGCTGTAAGACCTTTCTTAAGGCAGTAAGTCTCTATGTCCTCATTGTAAGTCGTCATGTCCTTATCGTAAGTCCCCACGTCCTCATTGTAAGTCTCCATGTCCTTACTGTAATCCTCTATGTCCTTACTAAGCCAGTGTGCGACTAACATCTCCATAACTAATTTGCCCTAGATTTCCCACTCTTGAGAGGAGCAGGAACCCAGAGATTCCCTCCGCAGTGAAAACAGTGGACTAATTTGCCCTAGATTTCCCACTGTTGAGAGGAGCAGGAACCCAGAGATTCCCTCCGCAGTGACAACAGTGGACTAATTGCCCTAAATTTCCCACTTTTGAGAGGAGCAGGAACCCAGAGATTCCCTCCGCAGTGACAATAGTGGACTAATTGCCCTAAATTTCCCACTTTCGAGAGGAGCAGGAACCCAGAGATTCCCTCCGCAGTGACAATAGTGGACTAATTGCCCTAAATTTCCCACTTTTGAGAGGAGCAGGAACCCAGAGATTCCCTCCGCAGTGACAACAGTGGACTAATTTGCCCTAGATTTCCCACTGTTGAGAGGAGCAGGAACCCAGAGATTCCCTCCGCAGTGACAACAGTGGACTAATTGCCCTAAATTTCCCACTGTTGAGAGGAGCAGGAACCCAGAGATTCCCTCCGCAGTGACAACAGTGGACTAATTGCCCTAAATTTCCCACTGTTGAGAGGAGCAGGAACCCAGAGATTCCCTCCGCAGTGACAACAGTGGACTAATTTGCCCTAAATTTTCCACTGTTGAGAGGAGCAGGAACCCAGAGATACCCTCCGCAGTGCCCACGGTGGACTAATTGCCCTAAATTTCCCACTGTTGAGAGGAGCAGGAACCCAGAGATTCCCTCCGCAGTGACAACAGTGGACTAATTGCCCTCAATTTCAGCAGCAGCCAGCAGCCAGCAGCAGCCAGCAGCAAGCAGCAAGCAGCAGCAAGCAGCAGCCAGCAGCAGCAAGCAGCAGCAAGCAGCAGCCAGCAAGCAGCTGCCAGCAGCAAGCAGCAGCAAGCAGCAGCAGCCAGCAGCCAGCAGCAGCAGCCAGCAGCCAGCAGCAGCCAGCAGTGACCGGCAGCAGCCACCAGCATCAAGCAGCAGCAAGCAGCCAGCAGCAGCCAGCAGCAGCAAGGAACAGCAAGCAGCAGCCAGCAGCCCCAACACCCAGCAAGCAGCCAGCAAGCAGCAAGCAGCCAGCAGCAGCCAGCAGCAGCAGCAGCAAGCAGTAGCAAGCAGCCAGCAGCAGGAAGCAGCCAGCAGCAGCAAGCAGCCAGCAGCCAGCAGCCAGTCAGCAGCGAGCAGCAGCCACCAGCCAGCAGCAGCACCACCACCACAACCACCTATGATTAGGTTGCCGCAGCATTCGCTAACCGGGGCCCTATATGAGGGGTCCCAAAAATATTTTTACAATATGCAAGTTACCTTGATAATAACTCTATTATTCATGCAAAAATGACATTTTGATATGTATATTTCTGGCAGAGATGGGCATAAATACTGCCGCTGTGAGGCACGTAGCTGTAAGACCTTTCTTAAGGCAGTAAGTCTCCATGTCCTCATTGTAAGTCTCCATGTCCTTACTGTAATCCTCTATGTCCTTACTATGCCAGTCTGCCACCAACATCTCCATAACTAATTTGCCCTAGATTTCCGACTGTTGAGAGAAGCAGGAACCCAGAGATTCCCTCCGCAGTGACAACAGTGGACTAATTGCCCTAAATTTCCCACTGTTGAGAGGAGCAGGAACCCAGAGATTCCCCCCGCAGTGACAACAGTGGACTAATTGCCCTAAATTTCCCACCTTTGAGAGGAGCAGGAACCCAGAGATTCCCTCCGCAGTGACAATAGTGGACTAATTGCCCTAAATTTCCCACTGTTGAGAGGAGCAGGAACCCAGAGATTCCCTCCGCAGTGACAACAGTGGACTAATTGCCCTCAATTTCAGCAGCAGCCAGCAGCAAGCAGCAAGCAGCAGCAAGCAGCAGCCAGCACGCAGCAGCCAGCACCAGCCAGCACCAGCAAACAGCAGCAAGCAGCAGCCAGCAGCAGCAAGCAGCAGCCAGCAGCAGCAAGCAGCAGCCAGCAGCAGCAAGCAGCAGCAAGCAGCAGCCAGCAGCAGCCAGCAAGCAGCAGCCAGCAGCAAGCAGCAGCAGCCAGCAGCAGCAAGCAGCAGCAAGCAGCCAGCAGCAAGCAGTAGCAAGCAGCCAGCAGCAAGCAGCAGCCAGCAGCAGCAAGCAGCAGCAGCCAGCAGCCAGTCAGCAGGCAGCAGCAGCCAGCAGCAGCCAGCAGCAGCACCACCACCACAACCACCTATGATTAGGTTGCCGCAGCATTCGCTAATCCTATATGAGGGGTCCCAAAAAAGTTTTTACAATATGCAAGTTACCTTGATAATAACTCTATTATTAATGCAAAAATGACATTTTGATATGTATATTTCTGGCAGAGGTGGGCATAAATACTGGCGCTGTGAGGCATGTAGCTGTAAGACCTTTCTTAAGGCAGTAAGTCTCCATGTCCTCATTGTAAGTCGTCATGTCCTTATCGTAAGTCCCCACGTCCTCATTGTAAGTCGTCATGTCCTTATCCTAAGTCCACACGTCCTCATTGTAAGTCTCCATGTCCTTACTGTAATCCTCTATGTCCTTACTATGCCAGTCTGTCACTAACATCTCCATAACTAATTTGCCCTAGATTTCCCACTGTTGAGAGGAGCAGGAACCCAGAGATTCCCTCCGCAGTGACAACAGTGGACTAATTGCCCTAAATTTCCCACTGTTGAGAGGAGCAGGAACCCAGAGATTCCCTCCGCAGTGACAACAGTGGACTAATTGCCCTAAATTTCCCGTTGTTGAGAGGAGCAGGAACCCAGAGATTCCCTCCGCGGTCGCAAGAGCGCAGTAGCATAGCGGTATGGCATGCAGCTGGTAAGGCATTTACAGTTAGGCATGTAGCTGTGAGACGTGTGGCAGTAAGGCATGCCGCTGTGAGGCATGTAGCTGTAAGACCTTTCTTAAGGCAGTAAGTCTCCATGTCCTCATTGTAAGTCGTCATGTCCTTATCGTAAGTCCCCACGTCCTCATTGTAAGTCTCCATGTCCTTACTGTAATCCTCTATGTCCTTACTATGCCAGTCTGCCACTAACATCTCCATAACTAATTTGCCCTAGATTTCCCACTGTTGAGAGGAGCAGGAACCCAGAGATTCCCTCCGCAGTGACAACAGTGGACTAATTGCCCTAAATTTCCCACTTTTGAGAGGAGCAGGAACCCAGAGATTCCCTCCGCAGTGACAATAGTGGACTAATTGCTCTAAATTTCCCACTGTTGAGAGGAGCGGGAACCCAGAGATTCCCTCCGCAGTGACAACAGTGGACTAATTTGCCCTAGATTTCCCACTGTTGAGAGGAGCAGGAACCCAGAGATTCCCTCCGCAGTGACAACAGTGGACTAATTGCCCTAAATTTCCCACTGTTGAGAGGAGCAGGAACCCAGAGATTCCCTCCGCAGTGACAACAGTGGACTAATTGCACTAAATTTCTCACTTTTGAGAGGAGCAGGAACCCAGAGATTCCCTCCGCAGTGACAATAGTGGACTAATTGTCCTAAATTTCCCACTGGTGAGAGGAGCAGGAACCCAGAGATTCCCTCCGCAGTGACAACAGTGCACTCATTTGCCCTAGATTTCCCACTGTTGAGAGGAGCAGGAACCCAGAGATTCCCTCCGCAGTGACAACAGTCGACTAATTGCCCTAAATTTTCCACTGTTGAGAGGAGCAGGAACGCAGAGATTCCCTCCGCAGTGACAACAGTGGACTAATTGCCCTAAATTTCCCACTGTTGAGAGAAGCAGGAACCCAGAGATTCCCTCCGCAGTGACAACAGTGGACTAATTGCACTAAATTTCCCACTTTTGAGAGGAGCAGGAACCCAGAGATTCCCTCCGCAGTGACAACAGTGGACTAATTGCCCTAAATTTCCCACTGTTGAGAGGAGCAGGAACCCAGAGATTCCCTCCGCAGTGACAACAGTGGACTAATTGCCCTAAATTTCCCACTGGTGAGAGGAGCAGGAACCCAGAGATTCCCTCCGCAGTGACAACAGTGGACTAATTGCCCTCAATTTCAGCAGCAGCCAGCAGCAAGCAGCAAGCAGCAGCAAGCAGCAGCCAGCACGCAGCAGCCAGCACCAGCCAGCACCAGCAAACAGCAGCAAGCAGCAGCCAGCAGCAGCAAGCAGCAGCCAGCAGCAGCAAGCAGCAGCAAGCAGCAGCCAGCAGCAGCCAGCAAGCAGCAGCCAGCAGCAGCAGCCAGCAGCAGCCAGCAGCAAGCAGCAGCAGCCAGCAGCAGCAAGCAGCAGCAAGCAGCAGCAAGCAGCCAGCAGCAAGCAGTAGCAAGCAGCCAGCAGCCAGCAGCAGGAAGCAGCCAGCAGCAGCCAGCAGCAGCAAGCAGCAGCAGCCAGCAGCCAGCAGCCAGTCAGCAGGCAGCAGCAGCCAGCAAGCAGCAGCCAGCAGCAGCACCACCACCACAACCACCTATGATTAGGTTGCCGCAGCATTCGCTAACCCTATATGAGGGGTCCCAAAAAAGTTTTTACAATATGCAAGTTACCTTGATAATAACTCTATTATTCATGCAAAAATGACATTTTGATATGTATATTTCTGGCAGAGGTGGGCATAAATACTGCCGCTGTGAGGCACGTAGCTGTAAGACCTTTCTTAAGGCAGTAAGTCTCCATGTCCTCATTGTAAGTCGTCATGTCCTTATCGTAAGTCCCCACGTCCTCATTGTAAGTCGTCATGTCCTTATCGTAAGTCCCCACGTCCTCATTGTAAGTCTCCATGTCCTTACTGTAATCCTCTATGTCCTTACTATGCCAGTCTGTCACTAACATCTCCATAACTAATTTGCCCTAGATTTCCCACTGTTGAGAGGAGCAGGAACCCAGAGATTCCCTCCGCAGTGACAACAGTGGACTAATTGCCCTAAATTTCCCACTGTTGAGAGGAGCAGGAACCCAGAGATTCCCTCCGCAGTGACAACAGTGGACTAATTGCCCTAAATTTCCCGTTGTTGTGAGGAGCAGGAACCCAGAGATTCCCTCCGCAGTCGCAAGAGCGCAGTAGCATAGCGGTATCGCATGCAGCTGGTAAGGCATTTACAGTTAGGCATGTAGCTGTGAGACGTGTGGCAGTAAGGCATGCCACTGTGAGGCATGTAGCTGTAAGACCTTTCTTAAGGCAGTAAGTCTCCATGTCCTCATTGTAAGTCGTCATGTCCTTATCGTAAGTCCCCACGTCCTCATTGTAAGTCTCCATGTCCTTACTGTAATCCTCTATGTCCTTACTAAGCCAGTGTGCGACTAACATCTCCATAACTAATTTGCCCTAGATTTCCCACTGTTGAGAGGAGCAGGAACCCAGAGATTCCCTCCGCAGTGAAAACAGTGGACTAATTTGCCCTAGATTTCCCACTGTTGAGAGGAGCAGGAACCCAGAGATTCCCTCCGCAGTGACAACAGTGGACTAATTGCCCTAAATTTTCCACTTTTGAGAGGAGCAGGAACCCAGAGATTCCCTCCGCAGTGACAATAGTGGACTAATTGCCCTAAATTTCCCACTTTCGAGAGGAGCAGGAACCCAGAGATTCCCTCCGCAGTGACAATAGTGGACTAATTGCCCTAAATTTCCCACTTTTGAGAGGAGCAGGAACCCAGAGATTCCCTCCGCAGTGACAACAGTGGACTAATTTGCCCTAGATTTCCCACTGTTGAGAGGAGCAGGAACCCAGAGATTCCCTCCGCAGTGACAACAGTGGACTAATTGCCCTAAATTTCCCACTGTTGAGAGGAGCAGGAACCCAGAGATTCCCTCCGCAGTGACAACAGTGGACTAATTGCCCTAAATTTCCCACTGTTGAGAGGAGCAGGAACCCAGAGATTCCCTCCGCAGTGACAACAGTGGACTAATTTGCCCTAGATTTTCCACTGTTGAGAGGAGCAGGAACCCAGAGATTCCCTCCGCAGTCGCAAGAGCGCAGTAGCATAGTGGTATGGCATGCAGCTGGTAAGGCATATACAGTAAGGCATGTAGCTGTGAGACGTGTGGCAGTAAGGCATGCCGCTGTGAGGCATGTAGCTGTAAGACCTTTCTTAAGGCAGTAAGTCTCCATGTCCTCATTGTAAGTCGTCATGTCCTTATCGTAAGTCCCCACGTCCTCATTGTAAGTCTCCATGTCCTTACTGTTAACCTCTATGTCCTTACTATGCCAGTCTGCCACTAACATCTCCATAACTAATTTGCCCTAGATTTCCCACTGTTGAGAGGAGCAGGAACCCAGAGATTCCCTCCGCAGTGACAACAGTGGACTAATTGCCCTAGATTTCCCACTGTTGGGAGGAGCAGGAACCCAGAGATTCCCTCCGCAGTGACAACAGTGGACTAATTGCACTAAATTTCCCACTTTTGAGAGGAGCAGGAACCCAGAGATTCCCTCCGCTGTGACAATAGTGGACTAATTGCCCTAAATTTCCCACTGTTGAGAGGAGCAGGAACCCAGAGATTCCCTCCGCAGTGACAACAGTGGACTAAAATGCCCCAGATTTCCCACTGTTGAGAGGAGCAGGAACCCAGAGATGCCCTCCGCAGTGACAACGGTGGACTAATTGCCCTAAATTTCCCACTGTTGAGAGGAGCAGGAACCCAGAGATTCCCTCCGCAGTGACAACAGTGGACTAATTGCCCTCAATTTCAGCAGCAGCCAGCAGCCAGCAGCAGCCAGCAGCAAGCAGCAAGCAGCAGCAAGCAGCAGCCAGCAGCAGCCAGCAAGCAGCAGCCAGCAGCAGCAGCCAGCAGCAGCCAGCAGCAAGCAGCAGCAGCCAGCAGCAGCAAGCAGCAGCAAGCAGCAGCAAGCAGCCAGCAGCAAGCAGTAGCAAGCAGCCAGCAGCCAGCAGCAGGAAGCAGCCAGCAGCAGCCAGCAGCAGCAAGCAGCAGCAGCCAGCAGCCAGCAGCCAGTCAGCAGGCAGCAGCAGCCAGCAAGCAGCAGCCAGCAGCAGCACCACAACCACCTATGATTAGGTTGCCGCAGCATTCGCTAACCCTATATGAGGGGTCCCAAAAAAGTTTTTACAATATGCAAGTTACCTTGATAATAACTCTATTATTCATGCAAAAATGACATTTTGATATGTATATTTCTGGCAGAGGTGGGCATAAATACTGCCGCTGTGAGGCATGTAGCTGTAAGACCTTTCTTAAGGCAGTAAGTCTCCATGTCCTCATTGTAAGTCGTCATGTCCTTATCGTAAGTCCCCACGTCCTCATTGTAAGTCTCCATGTCCTTACTGTAATCCTCTATGTCCTTACTATGCCAGTCTGTCACTAACATCTCCATAACTAATTTGCCCTAGATTTCCCACTGTTGAGAGGAGCAGGAACCCAGAGATTCCCTCCGCAGTGACAACAGTGGACTAATTGCCCTAAATTTCCCACTGTTGAGAGGAGCAGGAACCCAGAGATTCCCTCCGCAGTGACAACAGTGGACTAATTGCCCTAAATTTCCCGTTGTTGTGAGGAGCAGGAACCCAGAGATTCCCTCCGCAGTCGCAAGAGCGCAGTAGCATAGCGGTATGGCATGCAGCTGGTAAGGCATTTACAGTTAGGCATGTAGCTGTGAGACGTGTGGCAGTAAGGCATGCCGCTGTGAGGCATGTAGCTGTAAGACCTTTCTTAAGGCAGTAAGTCTCCATGTCCTCATTGTAAGTCGTCATGTCCTTATCGTAAGTCCCCACGTCCTCATTGTAAGTCTCCATGTCCTTACTGTAATCCTCTATGTCCTTACTAAGCCAGTGTGCGACTAACATCTCCATAACTAATTTGCCCTAGATTTCCCACTCTTGAGAGGAGCAGGAACCCAGAGATTCCCTCCGCAGTGAAAACAGTGGACTAATTTGCCCTAGATTTCCCACTGTTGAGAGGAGCAGGAACCCAGAGATTCCCTCCGCAGTGACAACAGTGGACTAATTGCCCTAAATTTCCCACTTTTGAGAGGAGCAGGAACCCAGAGATTCCCTCCGCAGTGACAATAGTGGACTAATTGCCCTAAATTTCCCACTTTCGAGAGGAGCAGGAACCCAGAGATTCCCTCCGCAGTGACAATAGTGGACTAATTGCCCTAAATTTCCCACTTTTGAGAGGAGCAGGAACCCAGAGATTCCCTCCGCAGTGACAACAGTGGACTAATTTGCCCTAGATTTCCCACTGTTGAGAGGAGCAGGAACCCAGAGATTCCCTCCGCAGTGACAACAGTGGACTAATTGCCCTAAATTTCCCACTGTTGAGAGGAGCAGGAACCCAGAGATTCCCTCCGCAGTGACAACAGTGGACTAATTGCCCTAAATTTCCCACTGTTGAGAGGAGCAGGAACCCAGAGATTCCCTCCGCAGTGACAACAGTGGACTAATTTGCCCTAGATTTTCCACTGTTGAGAGGAGCAGGAACCCAGAGATTCCCTCCGCAGTCGCAAGAGCGCAGTAGCATAGTGGTATGGCATGCAGCTGGTAAGGCATATACAGTAAGGCATGTAGCTGTGAGACGTGTGGCAGTAAGGCATGCCGCTGTGAGGCATGTAGCTGTAAGACCTTTCTTAAGGCAGTAAGTCTCCATGTCCTCATTGTAAGTCGTCATGTCCTTATCGTAAGTCCCCACGTCCTCATTGTAAGTCTCCATGTCCTTACTGTTAACCTCTATGTCCTTACTATGCCAGTCTGCCACTAACATCTCCATAACTAATTTGCCCTAGATTTCCCACTGTTGAGAGGAGCAGGAACCCAGAGATTCCCTCCGCAGTGACAACAGTGGACTAATTGCCCTAGATTTCCCACTGTTGAGAGGAGCAGGAACCCAGAGATTCCCTCCGCAGTGACAACAGTGGACTAATTGCACTAAATTTCCCACTTTTGAGAGGAGCAGGAACCCAGAGATTCCCTCCGCTGTGACAATAGTGGACTAATTGCCCTAAATTTCCCACTGTTGAGAGGAGCAGGAACCCAGAGATTCCCTCCGCAGTGACAACAGTGGACTAAAATGCCCCAGATTTCCCACTGTTGAGAGGAGCAGGAACCCAGAGATACCCTCCGCAGTGACCACGGTGGACTAATTGCCCTAAATTTCCCACTGTTGAGAGGAGCAGGAACCCAGAGATTCCCTCCGCAGTGACAACAGTGGACTAATTGCCCTCAATTTCAGCAGCAGCCAGCAGCCAGCAGCAGCCAGCAGCAAGCAGCAAGCAGCAGCAAGCAGCAGCAAGCAGCAGCCAGCAAGCAGCTGCCAGCAGCAAGCAGCAGCAAGCAGCAGCAGCCAGCAGCCAGCAGCAGCAGCCAGCAGCCAGCAGCAGCCAGCAGTGACCGGCAGCAGCCACCAGCATCAAGCAGCAGCAAGCAGCCAGCAGCAGCCAGCAGCAGCAAGGAACAGCAAGCAGCAGCCAGCAGCCCCAACACCCAGCAAGCAGCCAGCAAGCAGCAAGCAGCCAGCAGCAGCCAGCAGCAGCAGCAGCAAGCAGTAGCAAGCAGCCAGCAGCAGGAAGCAGCCAGCAGCAGCAAGCAGCCAGCAGCCAGCAGCCAGTCAGCAGCGAGCAGCAGCCACCAGCCAGCAGCAGCACCACCACCACAACCACCTATGATTAGGTTGCCGCAGCATTCGCTAACCGGGGCCCTATATGAGGGGTCCCAAAAATATTTTTACAATATGCAAGTTACCTTGATAATAACTCTATTATTCATGCAAAAATGACATTTTGATATGTATATTTCTGGCAGAGATGGGCATAAATACTGCCGCTGTGAGGCACGTAGCTGTAAGACCTTTCTTAAGGCAGTAAGTCTCCATGTCCTCATTGTAAGTCTCCATGTCCTTACTGTAATCCTCTATGTCCTTACTATGCCAGTCTGCCACCAACATCTCCATAACTAATTTGCCCTAGATTTCCCACTGTTGAGAGAAGCAGGAACCCAGAGATTCCCTCCGCAGTGACAACAGTGGACTAATTGCCCTAAATTTCCCACTGTTGAGAGGAGCAGGAACCCAGAGATTCCCCCCGCAGTGACAACAGTGGACTAATTGCCCTAAATTTCCCACCTTTGAGAGGAGCAGGAACCCAGAGATTCCCTCCGCAGTGACAATAGTGGACTAATTGCCCTAAATTTCCCACTGTTGAGAGGAGCAGGAACCCAGAGATTCCCTCCGCAGTGACAACAGTGGACTAATTGCCCTCAATTTCAGCAGCAGCCAGCAGCAAGCAGCAAGCAGCAGCAAGCAGCAGCCAGCACGCAGCAGCCAGCACCAGCCAGCACCAGCAAACAGCAGCAAGCAGCAGCCAGCAGCAGCAAGCAGCAGCCAGCAGCAGCAAGCAGCAGCCAGCAGCAGCAAGCAGCAGCAAGCAGCAGCCAGCAGCAGCCAGCAAGCAGCAGCCAGCAGCAAGCAGCAGCAGCCAGCAGCAGCAAGCAGCAGCAAGCAGCAGCAAGCAGCCAGCAGCAAGCAGTAGCAAGCAGCCAGCAGCAAGCAGCAGCCAGCAGCAGCAAGCAGCAGCAGCCAGCAGCCAGTCAGCAGGCAGCAGCAGCCAGCAAGCAGCAGCCACCAGCCAGCAGCAGCCAGCAGCAGCACCACCACCACAACCACCTATGATTAGGTTGCCGCAGCATTCGCTAACCCTATATGAGGGGTCCCAAAAAAGTTTTTACAATATGCAAGTTACCTTGATAATAACTCTATTATTAATGCAAAAATGACATTTTGATATGTATATTTCTGGCAGAGGTGGGCATAAATACTGGCGCTGTGAGGCATGTAGCTGTAAGACCTTTCTTAAGGCAGTAAGTCTCCATGTCCTCATTGTAAGTCGTCATGTCCTTATCGTAAGTCCCCACGTCCTCATTGTAAGTCGTCATGTCCTTATCCTAAGTCCACACGTCCTCATTGTAAGTCTCCATGTCCTTACTGTAATCCTCTATGTCCTTACTATGCCAGTCTGTCACTAACATCTCCATAACTAATTTGCCCTAGATTTCCCACTGTTGAGAGGAGCAGGAACCCAGAGATTCCCTCCGCAGTGACAACAGTGGACTAATTGCCCTAAATTTCCCACTGTTGAGAGGAGCAGGAACCCAGAGATTCCCTCCGCAGTGACAACAGTGGACTAATTGCCCTAAATTTCCCGTTGTTGAGAGGAGCAGGAACCCAGAGATTCCCTCCGCGGTCGCAAGAGCGCAGTAGCATAGCGGTATGGCATGCAGCTGGTAAGGCATTTACAGTTAGGCATGTAGCTGTGAGACGTGTGGCAGTAAGGCATGCCGCTGTGAGGCATGTAGCTGTAAGACCTTTCTTAAGGCAGTAAGTCTCCATGTCCTCATTGTAAGTCGTCATGTCCTTATCGTAAGTCCCCACGTCCTCATTGTAAGTCTCCATGTCCTTACTGTAATCCTCTATGTCCTTACTATGCCAGTGTGCGACTAACATCTCCATAACTAATTTGCCCTAAATTTCCCAGTGTTGAGAGGAGCAGGAACCCAGAGATTCCCTCCGCAGTGACAACAGTGGACTAATTGCCCTAAATTTCCCACTTTTGAGAGGAGCAGGAACCCAGAGTTTCCCTCCGCAGTGACAATAGTGGACTAATTGCCCTAAATTTCCCACTGGTGAGAGGAGCAGGAACCCAGAGATTCCCTCCGCAGTGACAACAGTGCACTAATTTGCCCTAGATTTCCCACTGTTGAGAGGAGCAGGAACCCAGAGATTCCCTCCGCAGTGACAACAGTGGACTAATTGCCCTAAATTTTCCACTGTTGAGAGGAGCAGGAACCCAGAGATTCCCTCCGCAGTGACAACAGTGGACTAATTGCCCTAAATTTCCCACTGTTGAGAGGAGCAGGAACCCAGAGATTCCCTCCGCAGTGACAACAGTGGACTGATTTGCCCTAGATTTTCCACTGTTGAGAGGAGCAGGAACCCAGAGATTCCCTCCGCAGTGACAACAGTGGACTAATTGCCCTAAATTTCCCGTTGTTGAGAGGAGCAGGAACCCAGAGATTCCCTCCGCAGTCTCAAGAGCGCAGTAGCATAGCGGTATGGCATGCAGCTGGTAAGGCATATACAGTAAGGCATGTAGCTGTGAGACGTGTGGCAGTAAGGCATGCTGCTGTGAGGCATGTAGCTGTAAGACCTTTCTTAAGGCAGTAAGTCTCCATGTCCTCATTGTAAGTCGTCATGTCCTTATCGTAAGTCCCCACATCCTCATTGTAAGTCTTCATGTCCTTACTGTAATCCTCTATGTCCTTACTATGCCAGTCTGCCACTAACATCTCCATAACTAATTTGCCCTAGATTTCCCACTGTTGAGAGGAGCAGGAACCCAGAGATTCCCTCCGCAGTGACAACAGTGGACTAATTGCCCTAAATTTCCCACTGTTGAGAGGAGCAGGAACCCAGAGATTCCCTCCGCAGTGACAACAGTGGACTAATTGCACTAAATTTCCCACTTTTGAGAGGAGCAGGAACCCAGAGATTCCCTCCGCAGTGACAACAGTGGACTAATTGCCCTAAATTTCCCACTGTTGAGAGGAGCAGGAACCCAGAGATTCCCTCCGCAGTGACAACAGTGGACTAATTGCCCTAAATTTCCCACTGGTGAGAGGAGCAGGAACCCAGAGATTCCCTCCGCAGTGACAACAGTGGACTAATTGCCCTCAATTTCGGCAGCAGCCAGCAGCAAGCAGCAGCAAGCAGCAGCCAGCACGCAGCAGCCAGCACCAGGCAGCACCAGCAAACAGCAGCAAGCAGCAGCCAGCAGCAGCAAGCAGCAGCCAGCAGCAGCAAGCAGCAGCCAGCAGCAGCCAGCAAGCAGCAGCCAGCAGCAAGCAGCAGCAGCCAGCAGCAGCCAGCAGCAAGCAGCCGCAGCCAGCAGCAGCAAGCAGCAGCAAGCAGCAGCAAGCAGCAGAAAGCAGCCAGCAGCAAGCAGTAGCAAGCAGCCAGCAGCCAGCAGCAGGAAGCAGCCAGCAGCAGCCAGCAGCAGCAAGCAGCAGCAGCAGCCAGCAGCCAGTCAGCAGGCAGCAGCAGCCAGAAAGCAGCAGCCAGCAGCAGCACCACCACCACAACCACCTATGATTTCGTTGCCGCAGCATTCGCCAACCCTATATGAGGGGTCCCAAAAAAGTTTTTACGATATGCAAGTTACCTTGATAATAACTCTATTATTCATGCAAAAATGACATTTTGATATGTATATTTCTGGCAGAGGTGGGCATAAATACTGCCGCTGTGAGGCATGTAGCTGTAAGACCTTTCTTAAGGCAGTAAGTCTCCATGTCCTCATTGTAAGTCGTCATGTCCTTATCGTAAGTCCCCACGTCCTCATTGTAGGTCGTCATGTCCTTATCGTAAGTCCCCACGTCCTCATTGTAAGTCTCCATGTCCTTACTGTAATCCTCTATGTCCTTACTATGCCAGTCTGTCACTAACATCTCCATAACTAATTTGCCCTAGATTTCCCACTGTTGAGAGGAGCAGGAACCCAGAGATTCCCTCCGCAGTGACAACAGTGGACTAATTGCCCTAAATTTCCCGCTGTTGAGAGGAGCAGGAACCCAGAGATTCCCTCCGCAGTGACAACAGTGGACTAATTGCCCTAAATTTACCGTTGTTGAGAGGAGCAGGAACCCAGAGATTCCCTCCGCAGTCGCAAGAGCGCAGTAGCATAGCGGTATGGCATGCAGCTGGTAAGGCATTTACAGTTAGGCATGTAGCTGTGAGACGTGTGGCAGTAAGGCATGCCGCTGTGAGGCATGTAGCTGTAAGACCTTTCTTAAGGCAGTAAGTCTCCATGTCCTCATTGTAAGTCGTCATGTCCTTATCGTAAGTCCCCACGTCCTCATTGTAAGTCTCCATGTCCTTACTGTAATCCTCTATGTCCTTACTATGCCAGTGTGCGACTAACATCTCCATAACTAATTTGCCCTAGATTTCCCACTGTTGAGAGGAGCAGGAACCCAGAGATTCCCTCCGCAGTGACAACAGTGGACTAATTGCCCTAAATTTCCCACTTTTGAGAGGAGCAGGAACCCAGAGATTCCCTCCGCAGTGACAATAGTGGACTAATTGCCCTAAATTTCCCACTTTTGAGAGGAGCAGGAACCCAGAGATTCCCTCCGCAGTGACAATAGTGGACTAACTGCCCTAAATTTCCCACTTTTGAGAGGAGCAGGAACCCAGAGATTCCCTCCGCAGTGACAACAGTGGACTAATTGCCCTAAATTTCCCACTGGTGAGAGGAGCAGGAACCCAGAGATTCCCTCCGCAGTGACAACAGTGGACTAATTGCCCTCAATTTCGGCAGCAGCCAGCAGCAAGCAGCAGCAAGCAGCAGCCAGCACGCAGCAGCCAGCACCAGGCAGCACCAGCAAACAGCAGCAAGCAGCAGCCAGCAGCAGCAAGCAGCAGCCAGCAGCAGCAAGCAGCAGCCAGCAGCAGCCAGCAAGCAGCAGCCAGCAGCAAGCAGCAGCAGCCAGCAGCAGCCAGCAGCAAGCAGCCGCAGCCAGCAGCAGCAAGCAGCAGCAAGCAGCAGCAAGCAGCAGAAAGCAGCCAGCAGCAAGCAGTAGCAAGCAGCCAGCAGCCAGCAGCAGGAAGCAGCCAGCAGCAGCCAGCAGCAGCAAGCAGCAGCAGCAGCCAGCAGCCAGTCAGCAGGCAGCAGCAGCCAGAAAGCAGCAGCCAGCAGCAGCACCACCACCACAACCACCTATGATTTCGTTGCCGCAGCATTCGCCAACCCTATATGAGGGGTCCCAAAAAAGTTTTTACGATATGCAAGTTACCTTGATAATAACTCTATTATTCATGCAAAAATGACATTTTGATATGTATATTTCTGGCAGAGGTGGGCATAAATACTGCCGCTGTGAGGCATGTAGCTGTAAGACCTTTCTTAAGGCAGTAAGTCTCCATGTCCTCATTGTAAGTCGTCATGTCCTTATCGTAAGTCCCCACGTCCTCATTGTAGGTCGTCATGTCCTTATCGTAAGTCCCCACGTCCTCATTGTAAGTCTCCATGTCCTTACTGTAATCCTCTATGTCCTTACTATGCCAGTCTGTCACTAACATCTCCATAACTAATTTGCCCTAGATTTCCCACTGTTGAGAGGAGCAGGAACCCAGAGATTCCCTCCGCAGTGACAACAGTGGACTAATTGCCCTAAATTTCCCGCTGTTGAGAGGAGCAGGAACCCAGAGATTCCCTCCGCAGTGACAACAGTGGACTAATTGCCCTAAATTTACCGTTGTTGAGAGGAGCAGGAACCCAGAGATTCCCTCCGCAGTCGCAAGAGCGCAGTAGCATAGCGGTATGGCATGCAGCTGGTAAGGCATTTACAGTTAGGCATGTAGCTGTGAGACGTGTGGCAGTAAGGCATGCCGCTGTGAGGCATGTAGCTGTAAGACCTTTCTTAAGGCAGTAAGTCTCCATGTCCTCATTGTAAGTCGTCATGTCCTTATCGTAAGTCCCCACGTCCTCATTGTAAGTCTCCATGTCCTTACTGTAATCCTCTATGTCCTTACTATGCCAGTGTGCGACTAACATCTCCATAACTAATTTGCCCTAGATTTCCCACTGTTGAGAGGAGCAGGAACCCAGAGATTCCCTCCGCAGTGACAACAGTGGACTAATTGCCCTAAATTTCCCACTTTTGAGAGGAGCAGGAACCCAGAGATTCCCTCCGCAGTGACAATAGTGGACTAATTGCCCTAAATTTCCCACTTTTGAGAGGAGCAGGAACCCAGAGATTCCCTCCGCAGTGACAATAGTGGACTAACTGCCCTAAATTTCCCACTTTTGAGAGGAGCAGGAACCCAGAGATTCCCTCCGCAGTGACAACAGTGGACTAATTTGCCCTAGATTTCCCACTGTTGAGAGGAGCAGGAACCCAGAGATTCCCTCCGCAGTGACAACAGTGGACTAATTGCCCTAAATTTCCCACTGTTGAGAGGAGCAGGAACCCAGAGATTCCCTCCGCAGTGACAACAGTGGACTAATTGCCCTAAATTTCCCACTGTTGAGAGGAGCAGGAACCCAGAGATTCCCTCCGCAGTGACAACAGTGGACTAATTTGCCCTAGATTTTCCACTGTTGAGAGGAGCAGGAACCCAGAGATTCCCTCCGCAGTCGCAAGAGCGCAGTAGCATAGCGGTATGGCATGCAGCTGGTAAGGCATATACAGTAAGGCATGTAGCTGTGAGACGTGTGGCAGTAAGGCATGCCGCTGTGAGGCATGTAGCTGTAAGACCTTTCTTAAGGCAGTAAGTCTCCATGTCCTCATTGTAAGTCGTCATGTCCTTATCGTAAGTCCCCACGTCCTCATTGTAAGTCGTCATGTCCTTATCGTAAGTCCCCACGTCCTCATTGTAAGTCTCCATGTCCTTACTGTAATCCTCTATGTCCTTACTATGCCAGTCTGTCACTAACATCTCCATAACTAATTTGCCCTAGATTTCCCACTGTTGAGAGGAGCAGGAACCCAGAGATTCCCTCCGCAGTGACAACAGTGGACTAATTGCCCTAAATTTCCCACTGTTGAGAGGAGCAGGAACCCAGAGATTTCCTCCGCAGTGACAACAGTGGACTAATTGCCCTAAATTTCCCGTTGTTGAGAGGAGCAGGAACCCAGAGATTCCCTCCGCAGTCGCAAGAGCGCAGTAGCATAGCGGTATGGCATGCAGCTGGTAAGGCATTTACAGTTAGGCATGTAGCTGTGAGACGTGTGGCAGTAAGGCATGCCGCTGTGAGGCATGTAGCTGTAAGACCTTTCTTAAGGCAGTAAGTCTCCATGTCCTCATTGTAAGTCGTCATGTCCTTATCGTAAGTCCCCACGTCCTCATTGTAAGTCTCCATGTCCTTACTGTAATCCTCTATGTCCTTACTATGCCAGTGTGCGACTAACATCTCCATAACTAATTTGCCCTAAATTTCCCAGTGTTGAGAGGAGCAGGAACCCAGAGATTCCCTCCGCAGTGACAACAGTGGACTAATTGCCCTAAATTTCCCACTTTTGAGAGGAGCAGGAACCCAGAGTTTCCCTCCGCAGTGACAATAGTGGACTAATTGCCCTAAATTTCCCACTGGTGAGAGGAGCAGGAACCCAGAGATTCCCTCCGCAGTGACAACAGTGCACTAATTTGCCCTAGATTTCCCACTGTTGAGAGGAGCAGGAACCCAGAGATTCCCTCCGCAGTGACAACAGTGGACTAATTGCCCTAAATTTTCCACTGTTGAGAGGAGCAGGGACCCAGAGATTCCCTCCGCAGTGACAACAGTGGACTAATTGCCCTAAATTTCCCACTGTTGAGAGGAGCAGGAACCCAGAGATTCCCTCCGCAGTGACAACAGTGGACTGATTTGCCCTAGATTTTCCACTGTTGAGAGGAGCAGGAACCCAGAGATTCCCTCCGCAGTGACAACAGTGGACTAATTGCCCTAAATTTCCCGTTGTTGAGAGGAGCAGGAACCCAGAGATTCCCTCCGCAGTCTCAAGAGCGCAGTAGCATAGCGGTATGGCATGCAGCTGGTAAGGCATATACAGTAAGGCATGTAGCTGTGAGACGTGTGGCAGTAAGGCATGCCGCTGTGAGGCATGTAGCTGTAAGACCTTTCTTAAGGCAGTAAGTCTCCATGTCCTCATTGTAAGTCGTCATGTCCTTATCGTAAGTCCCCACGTCCTCATTGTAAGTCTCCATGTCCTTACTGTAATCCTCTATGTCCTTACTATGCCAGTGTGCGACTAACATCTCCATAACTAATTTGCCCTAAATTTCCCAGTGTTGAGAGGAGCAGGAACCCAGAGATTCCCTCCGCAGTGACAACAGTGGACTAATTGCCCTAAATTTCCCACTTTTGAGAGGAGCAGGAACCCAGAGTTTCCCTCCGCAGTGACAATAGTGGACTAATTGCCCTAAATTTCCCACTGTTGAGAGGAGCAGGGACCCAGAGATTCCCTCCGCAGTGACAACAGTGGACTAATTGCCCTAAATTTCCCACTGTTGAGAGGAGCAGGAACCCAGAGATTCCCTCCGCAGTGACAACAGTGGACTGATTTGCCCTAGATTTTCCACTGTTGAGAGGAGCAGGAACCCAGAGATTCCCTCCGCAGTGACAACAGTGGACTAATTGCCCTAAATTTCCCACTGTTGAGAGGAGCAGGAACCCAGAGATTCCCTCCGCAGTGACAACAGTGGACTGATTTGCCCTAGATTTTCCACTGTTGAGAGGAGCAGGAACCCAGAGATTCCCTCCGCAGTGACAACAGTGGACTAATTGCCCTAAATTTCCCGTTGTTGAGAGGAGCAGGAACCCAGAGATTCCCTCCGCAGTCTCAAGAGCGCAGTAGCATAGCGGTATGGCATGCAGCTGGTAAGGCATATACAGTAAGGCATGTAGCTGTGAGACGTGTGGCAGTAAGGCATGCCGCTGTGAGGCATGTAGCTGTAAGACCTTTCTTAAGGCAGTAAGTCTCCATGTCCTCATTGTAAGTCGTCATGTCCTTATCGTAAGTCCCCACGTCCTCATTGTAAGTCTCCATGTCCTTACTGTAATCCTCTATGTCCTTACTATGCCAGTGTGCGACTAACATCTCCATAACTAATTTGCTCTAAATTTCCCAGTGTTGAGAGGAGCAGGAACCCAGAGATTCCCTCCGCAGTGACAACAGTGGACTAATTGCCCTAAATTTCCCACTTTTGAGAGGAGCAGGAACCCAGAGATTCCCTCCGCAGTGACAACAGTGGACTAATTGCACTAAATTTCCCACTGGTGAGAGGAGCAGGAACCCAGAGATTCCCTCCGCAGTGACAACAGTGGACTAATTGCCCTAAATTTCCCACTGTTGAGAGGAGCAGGAACCCAGAGATTCCCTCCGCAGTGACAACAGTGGACTAATTGCCCTAAATTTCCCACTGGTGAGAGGAGCAGGAACCCAGAGATTCCCTCCGCAGTGACAACAGTGGACTAATTGCCCTCAATTTCAGCAGCAGCCAGCAGCAAGCAGCAGCCAGCACGCAGCAGCCAGCACCAGGCAGCACCAGCAAACAGCAGCAAGCAGCAGCCAGCAGCAGCAAGCAGCAGCCAGCAGCAGCAAGCAGCAGCCAGCAGCAGCCAGCAAGCAGCAGCCAGCAGCAAGCAGCAGCAGCCAGCAGCAGCCAGCAGCAAGCAGCAGCAGCCAGCAGCAGCAAGCAGCAGCAAGCAGCAGCAAGCAGCAGAAAGCAGCCAGCAGCAAGCAGTAGCAAGCAGCCAGCAGCCAGCAGCAGGAAGCAGCCAGCAGCAGCCAGCAGCAGCAAGCAGCAGCAGCAGCCAGCAGCCAGTCAGCAGGCAGCAGCAGCCAGAAAGCAGCAGCCAGCAGCAGCACCACCACCACAACCACCTATGATTAGGTTGCCGCAGCATTCGCTAACCCTATATGAGGGGTCCCAAAAAAGTTTTTACAATATGCAAGTTACCTTGATAATAACTCTATTATTCATGCAAAAATGACATTTTGATATGTATATTTCTGGCAGAGGTGGGCATAAATACTGCCGCTGTGAGGCATGTAGCTGTAAGACCTTTCTTAAGGCAGTAAGTCTCCATGTCCTCATTGTAAGTCGTCATGTCCTTATCGTAAGTCCCCACGTCCTCATTGTAGGTCGTCATGTCCTTATCGTAAGTCCCCACGTCCTCATTGTAAGTCTCCATGTCCTTACTGTAATCCTCTATGTCCTTACTATGCCAGTCTGTCACTAACATCTGCATAACTAATTTGCCCTAGATTTCCCACTGTTGAGAGGAGCAGGAACCCAGAGATTCCCTCCGCAGTGACAACAGTGGACTAATTGCCCTAAATTTCCCGTTGTTGAGAGGAGCAGGAACCCAGAGATTCCCTCCGCAGTCGCAAGAGCGCAGTAGCATAGCGGTATGGCATGCAGCTGGTAAGGCATTTACAGTTAGGCATGTAGCTGTGAGACGTGTGGCAGTAAGGCATGCCGCTGTGAGGCATGTAGCTGTAAGACCTTTCTTAAGGCAGTAAGTCTCCATGTCCTCATTGTAAGTCGTCATGTCCTTATCGTAAGTCCCCACGTCCTCATTGTAAGTCTCCATGTCCTTACTGTAATCCTCTATGTCCTTACTATGCCAGTGTGCGACTAACATCTCCATAACTAATTTGCCCTAGATTTCCCACTGTTGAGAGGAGCAGGAACCCAGAGATTCCCTCCGCAGTGACAACAGTGGACTAATTGCCCTAAATTTCCCACTTTTGAGAGGAGCAGGAACCCAGAGATTCCCTCCGCAGTGACAATAGTGGACTAATTGCCCTAAATTTCCCACTTTTGAGAGGAGCGGGAACCCAGAGATTCCCTCCGCAGTGACAATAGTGGACTAACTGCCCTAAATTTCCCACTTTTGAGAGGAGCAGGAACCCAGAGATTCCCTCCGCAGTGACAACAGTGGACTAATTTGCCCTAGATTTCCCACTGTTGAGAGGAGCAGGAACCCAGAGATTCCCTCCGCAGTGACAACAGTGGACTAATTGCCCTAAATTTCCCACTGTTGAGAGGAGCAGGAACCCAGAGATTCCCTCCGCAGTGACAACAGTGGACTAATTGCCCTAAATTTCCCACTGTTGAGAGGAGCAGGAACCCAGAGATTCCCTCCGCAGTGACAACAGTGGACTAATTTGCCCTAGATTTTCCACTGTTGAGAGGAGCAGGAACCCAGAGATTCCCTCCGCAGTCGCAAGAGCGCAGTAGCATAGCGGTATGGCATGCAGCTGGTAAGGCATATACAGTAAGGCATGTAGCTGTGAGACGTGTGGCAGTAAGGCATGCCGCTGTGAGGCATGTAGCTGTAAGACCTTTCTTAAGGCAGTAAGTCTCCATGTCCTCATTGTAAGTCGTCATGTCCTTATCGTAAGTCCCCACGTCCTCATTGTAAGTCTCCATGTCCTTACTGTTAACCTCTATGTCCTTACTATGCCAGTCTGCCACTAACATCTCCATAACTAATTTGCCCTAGATTTCCCACTGTTGAGAGGAGCAGGAACCCAGAGATTCCCTCCGCAGTGACAACAGTGGACTAATTGCCCTAGATTTCCCACTGTTGAGAGGAGCAGGAACCCAGAGATTCCCTCCGCAGTGACAACAGTGGACTAATTGCACTAAATTTCCCACTTTTGAGAGGAGCAGGAACCCAGAGATTCCCTCCGCAGTGACAATAGTGGACTAATTGCCCTAAATTTCCCACTGTTGAGAGGAGCAGGAACCCAGAGATTCCCTCCGCAGTGACAACAGTGGACTAATTTGCCCCAGATTTCCCACTGTTGAGAGGAGCAGGAACCCAGAGATTCCCTCCGCAGTGACAACAGTGGACTAATTGCCCTAAATTTCCCACTGTTGAGAGGAGCAGGAACCCAGAGATTCCCTCCGCAGTGACAACAGTGGACTAATTGCCCTCAATTTCAGCAGCAGCCAGCAGCCAGCAGCAGCCAGCAGCCAGCAGCAGCCAGCAGCAAGCAGCAAGCAGCAGCCAGCAGCAAGCAGCAGCCAGCAGCAGCAAGCAGCAGCAAGCAGCAGCCAGCAAGCAGCAGCCAGCAGCAAGCAGCAGCAAGCAGCAGCAGCCAGCAGCCAGCAAGCAGCAGCCAGCACCAGCCAGCAGTGGCCGGCAGCAGCAAGCAGCAGCAAGCAGCAGCCACCAGCATCAAGCAGCAGCCAACAGCAGCAAGCAGCCAGCAGCAGCCAGCAGCAGCAAGGAGCAGCAAGCAGCAGCCAGCAGCCCCAACAGCCAGCAAGCAGCCAGCAAGCAGCAAGCAGCCAGCAGCAGCCAGCAGCAGCAGCAGCAAGCAGTAGCAAGCAGCCAGCAGCAGGAAGCAGCCAGCAGCAGCAAGCAGCAGCAGCCAGCAGCCAGCAGCCAGTCAGCAGCGAGCAGCAGCCACCAGCCAGCAGCAGGAAGCAGCCAGCAGCAGCAAGCAGCAGCAGCCAGCAGCCAGCAGCCAGTCAGCAGCGAGCAGCAGCCACCAGCCAGCAGCAAGCAGCAGCCAGCAGCAGCACCACCACCACAACCACCTATGATTAGGTTGCCGCAGCATTCGCTAACCGGGGCCCTATATGAGGGGTCCCAAAAATATTTTTACAATATGCAAGTTACCTTGATAATAACTCTATTATTCATGCAAAAATGACATTTTGATATGTATATTTCTGGCAGAGATGGGCATAAATACTGCCGCTGTGAGGCACGTAGCTGTAAGACCTTTCTTAAGGCAGTAAGTCTCCATGTCCTCATTGTAAGTCTCCATGTCCTTACTGTAATCCTCTATGTCCTTACTATGCCAGTCTGCCACCAACATCTCCATAACTAATTTGCCCTAGATTTCCCACTGTTGAGAGAAGCAGGAACCCAGAGATTCCCTCCGCAGTGACAACAGTGGACTAATTGCCCTAAATTTCCCACTGTTGAGAGGAGCAGGAACCCAGAGATTCCCCCCGCAGTGACAACAGTGGACTAATTGCCCTAAATTTCCCACCTTTGAGAGGAGCAGGAACCCAGAGATTCCCTCCGCAGTGACAATAGTGGACTAATTGCCCTAAATTTCCCACTGTTGAGAGGAGCAGGAACCCAGAGATTCCCTCCGCAGTGACAACAGTGGACTAATTTGCCCCAGATTTCCCACTGTTGAGAGGAGCAGGAACCCAGAGATTCCCTCTGCAGTGACAACAGTGGACTAATTGCCCTAAATTTCCCACTGTTGAGAGGAGCAGGAACCCAGAGATTCCCTCCGCAGTGACAACAGTGGACTAATTGCCCTAAATTTCCCACTAATGAGAGGAGCAGGAACCCAGAGATTCCCTCCGCAGTGACAACAGTGGACTAATTGCCCTCAATTTCAGCAGCAGCCAGCAGCAGCCAGCAGCAAGCAGCAGCAAGCAGCAGCCAACAGCAGCCAGCAGCAGCCAGCAGCAGCAGCCAGCACGCAGCAGCCAGCAGCAGCCAGCAGCAGCAAGCAGCAGCAGCCAGCAGCAAGCAGCAGCAGCCAGCAGCAGCCAGCAGCAGCAAGCAGCAGCAAGCAAGCAGCAGCCAGCAGCAGCAAGCAGCAGCCAGCAGCAGCAAGCAGCAGCCAGCAGCAGCAAGCAGCAGCCAGCAGAAAGCAGCCAGCAGCAGCAAGCAGCAAGCAGCAGCAGCCAGCACGCAGCAGAAAGCAGCAGCATGCAGCAGCAGCAAGCAGCAGCAAGCAGCAGCCAGCAGCAGCAAGCAGCAGCAAGCAGCAGCCAGCAGCAGCCAGCACCATCAAGCAGCAGCCAGCAGCAAGCAGCAGCAACCAGCAGCAGCCAGCAGCAGCAAGCAGCAGCAAGCAAGCAGCAGCCAGCAGCAAGCAAGCAGCAGCCAGCAGCAGCAAGCAGCAGCAAGCAGCAAGCAGCAGCAGCCAGCAGCAGCAGCCAGCAGCAGCCAGCAAGCAGCAGCAAGCAGCAGCCAGCAGCATCAAGCAGCAGCCAGCAGCAGCAAGCAGCAGCAAGGAGCAGCAAGCAGCAGCCAGCAGCCCCAGCAGACAGCAAGCAGCAAGCAGCCAGCAGCAGCAAGCAGCCAGCAGCAGCAGCAAGCAGCCAGCAGTCAGCAGCAAGCAGCCAGCAGCCAGCAGCAGCAGCAGCCAGCAGCCAGCAAGCAGCAGCCAGCAGCAAGCAGCAGCCAGCAGCAGCCACCAGCCAGCAGCAGCCACCAGCCAGCAGCAAGCAGCAGCCAGCAGGAGCACCACCACCACAACCACCTATGATTAGGTTGCCGCAGCATTCGCTAACCGGGGCCCTATATGAGGGGTCCCAAAAATGTTTTTACAATATGCAAGTTACCTTGATAATAACTCTATTATTCATGCAAAAATGACATTTTGATATGTATATTTCTGGCAGAGATGGGCATAAATACTGCCGCTGTGAGGCATGTAGCTGTAAGACCTTTCTTAAGGCAGTAAGTCCCCATGTCCTCATTGTAAGTCTCCATGTCCTTACTGTAATCCTCTATGTCCTTACTATGCCAGTCTGCCACTAACATCTCCATAACTAATTTGCCCCAGATTTCCCACTGTTGAGAGGTGCAGGAACCCAGAGATTCCCTCCGCAGTGACAACAGTGGACTAATTGCCCTAAATTTCCCACTGTTGAGAGGAGCAGGAACGCAGAGATTCCCTCCGCAGTGACAACAGTGGACTAATTTGCCCTAGATTTTCCACTGCTGAGAGGAGCAGGAACCCAGAGATTCCCTCCGCAGTGACAACAGTGGACTAATTGCCCTAAATTTCCCGTTGTTGAGAGGAGCAGGAACCCAGAGATTCCCTCCGCAGTCGCAAGAGCGTGTAGAGGAGGTGGAGTTCCTCCACATGAGCCCCGACCGGCGATGATGGTATGCCACGGAGAGGCGATGACGGTGGCCTATCTCCATGGCCGCGCCGGTGGAACTGAGGCAGGTGCTCCAGGCGCGTGGCCATCTTCGTCGTTGTCCACGGCCCGCTACAGGGCTCCCCCCTCAGACGCGGAGCGGCGATAAGAAAGATGGAAGAATCACGTCCGGGTCACCAAATGTAGAGGAGGTGGAGTTCCTCTACATGAGCCCCGACCGGCGATGATGGTATGCCACGGAGAGGCGATGACGGTGGCCTATCTCCATGCCCGCGCCGGTGGAACTGAGGCAGGTGCTCCAGGCGCGTGGCCATCTTCGTCGTTGTCCACGGCCCGCTACAAGCGCAGTAGCATAGCGGTATGGCATGCAGCTGGTAAGGCATATACAGTAAGGCATGTAGCTGTGAGACGTGTGGCAGTAAGGCATGCCGCTGTGAGGCATGTAGCTGTAAGACCTTTTTTAAGGCAGTAAGTCTCCATGTCCTCATTGTAAGTCGTCATGTCCTTATTTGTAAGTCCCCACGTCCTCATTGTAAGTCTTCATGTCCTTACTGTAATCCTCTATGTCCTTACTATGCCAGTCTGCCACTAACATCTCTATAACTAATTTGCCCTAGATTTCCCACTGTTGAGAGGAGCAGGAACCCAGAGATTCCCTCCGCAGTGACAACAGTGGACTAATTGCCCTAAATTTCCCACTTTTGAGAGGAGCAGGAACCCAGAGATACCCTCCGCAGTGACAATAGTGGACTAATTGCCCTAAATTTCCCACTGTTGAGAGGAGCAGGAACCCAGAGATTCCCTCCGCAGTGACAACAGTGGACTAATTTGCCCTAGATTTCCCACTGTTGAGAGGAGCAGGAACCCAGAGATTCCCTCCGCAGTGACAACAGTGGACTAATTGCCCTAAATTTCCTACTGGTGAGAGGAGCAGGAACCCAGAGATTCCCTCCGCAGTGACAACAGTGGACTAATTGCCCTCAATTTCAGCAGCAGCAAGCAGCAGCAAGCAGCAGCCAGCAGAAAGCAGCAAGCAACAAGCAGCAGCCAGCAGCAGCAAGCAGCAAGCAGCAGCAAGCAGCAGCAAGCAGCACGCAGCCAGCACGCAGCAGCACGCAGCAGCACGCAGCAGCAGTCAGCAGCAGTCAGCAGCAAGCAGCAGCAAGCAGCAGCCAGCAAGCAGCCAGCAGCAAGCAAGCAAGCAGCAAGCAGCTGCTTGCAGCTGCATACCAGCAGCAGCAAGCAGGTTCCAGCAGCAGCAAGCAGCCAGCAGCCAGCAGCAGCCAGCAGCCAGCAGCAGCTAGCAGCAGCCAGCAGCCAGCAGCAGCAAGCAGCCAGCAGCCAGCAGCAAGCAGCAGCAGCAGCAGCAAGCAGCAGCAAGCAGCCAGCAGCCAGCAGCAGCAAGCAGCAGCAGCCAGCAGCAAGCAGCAGCCAGCAGCAGCCAGCAGCAAGCAGCAGCAGCAGCAGCAGCAAGCAGCAGCAGCAGCAAGCAGCAGCAAGCAGCCAGCAGCAGCAAGCAGCAGCAAGCAGCAGCAAGCAGCAAGCAGCAGCAAGCAGCAGCCAGCAGCAGCAAGCACCAGCAAGCCGCAGCCAGCCGCAGCCAGCAGCAGCAAGCACCAGCAAGCCGCAGCCAGCAGCAAGCCGCAGCCAGCAAGCAGCGGCCAGCAGCAGCCAGCAGCGGCCAGCAGCAGCCAGCAGCGGCCAGCAGCAGCCAGCAGCAGCCAGTCAGCAGCAAGCAGCGGCCAGCAGCAGCCAGCAGCCAGCCAGCAGCCAGCAGCAGCAGCAGCACCACCACCTATGATTAGGTTGCCGCAGCATTCGCGCAGCAGCAGCATTTTTTTTCCTGAACGCCAAGAGGAACGATTCGACAAAAAATGAAAGGACACATCGTAGAAAAATAATAACTGTGGTCACCTGACAACAAGAAGTTCTTGTTTGAGTGTGGCAAAAAAGTACAGTTCGGCCTCCTTATTATGTGCGACAGGATAATATGTGTCTTGTTTTCTTTTTTTAGAAGAATTTCTTAAGCGTAAATTTTTGATTGAGGCAGCGGTCGCGGCAGCGGTCGTTTGATTGAGTTTTTTATTGCTTCGTTTGGAGCAGATGCATACTATAAACAGGATGGAACTAAAGTTTTATATGGCTGTTAATACAATATCTGTATTTTATACTATGGCTATTCCTTCTTAGCATTCAGACTTCGAGTGCCTTTCGTGCACATATCACTATCCCATTTCGGATCCCAGCAACGAAAAGGGTGCCCAGAAGAAGCACAGAGTATTGGCTGCTCCCAACTTGAAGACATTTTCTTCGGTATGTATCCTACAGCTACGGGGGATGCTTCCGCATTGTTCTATTCAATTCAATTCAGTTTTATTCAATTTTATTTCCTTTCGGATGGGACAGAGTAAAGCCAGAAAGCTGTGCTGTTCGTGAATGACCAATAAAACCTTTCTGCAAATGACCAGTGGTCTTCCCTCTTAAACTGAAAAAATAGCAAGAAACAAACAAAAAGGACAGGACACTGATTGCCTCATGCTCCATATGTTCGAATCAAAAGTTACAGAAAAAGAGGTGCTAAGGACACGCTGGGAGCTTCGAACTGCCTTCGAAAAAACGTCTTTCGAACAAACGGCGTCGATCAACCGGCTTTCGATCGAACGGCTTGCGACGAAGCGGTCTTCGATCGAACGCCTTCTCCAAACAGCTTAGGATTTGGAATAACTCCTTGAACTCAATCTTTTTGTATAAATGGACAAGATAAAATGAAAGGAACTTGACGGGCGACGAGGTCTCGGAGCACGATTTCCGTCTCATAACGCTCTGATTATTACCCGGAAACTTCAGTACTATATTTTTAGACACTCCTTGGTTTTCACAGGGTAGTTCACATTACACCAGACCTTTCGTTCAGCGTAGACACTAGTTCAGCGGAGAATCCCCAGTGACCGGAGCTTTTCCTTATCTTCCTCAGAAGGCCTCCCTTTGTTCGCCGTGCAAAGACAGACGGGTACAGGTTTTGGGTCATCCAACGTGCAACTAGCAAGGATTGTCGAGAGAAGGAAAATCCAGAGAACCGGTCTCGACAAATTGGCCGTATCTCAAAATAACGTGATCGAAGTCCGCGTTGAAAAATAAACTACTGTAAATAAATGTTATCTGGCTGCACGGAAACTGCCAAAGCCCACTTAGACTAACCTGAACATGAAGATGCAAACACCGAACTTTTACTAACCTAATAATCAACTAACTAACGTGCTGTTCCGTCGCGTCCGTTTCATTTATCTCCTATTTCTTAATCTTATTTATTTATTTATTTATTTATGTATTTTTGGAGTAGCAAGCCGACGACCCGTTTGGCTGACCTTTAGCCCGTTTTTTTTTCCTTTTCGTCTAATAAATATATCCCCCTCCCCCGTCGCTGTCGTTGATTGTCGTTGGTTTTCCTCGCTACGCGAACGTGAATTTGGGTTCCGGAAAAGACTGTTGCTCATGGTTACTGTTGCTCATTGCCACAAATAAATAAAATAATAAAGATGAAAATAAAAATAAATCGATCAATAAAAGAAATTGATTGATTGATTGATTGATTGATTATGTGTTTAATGGCACAAAGGCAACAAAGGCCATAAGCGCCAAAACCATGGTGAGTGTGTCGGAGATGATTATGGGAAAGATGATGTGAGAGAGAGTGTGAGTGAAAGCTGCAGTTTAAGGCGCCGTTATCCTAAGAAACATTTATATATGTGTAATCCGCTTGCTGGCTGTTTCAACATTACGAACATTACAGGGCTGTCCTGTTGAACGTTACTGGAATGTTTGTGAAGTCGGCCTTCCACTAACCGTAAATACGAGAGATTCTCGTTAGCCTTATGAGACAGTTGACTGAGTAAGCACAAACCCGAAATGGCTGTGATGTTCGTGAATGACAAAGGTCTGTAAATAAGCAGTGGTCTCCCCTCTTTAGCTGAAAAAAAGCAAGTACAAACAAACAAACAAAAAAGGAGAGGACACTGATTGCCTCATGCTCCATATGCTCGAGTAAAAAATTACAGAAAAAGAGGTGCTAAGGACACGCTGCGACCTTCGAACTCCCTTCGAAAAAACGTATTTCAAATAAACGGCGTCGATCAACCGGCTTTCGATCGAACGGCTTTCGACCAAGCGGTCTTCGGTCCTTCTCCAAACAGAATATCCAGTTATAATGTGATGAGGAAGATGAGATGGACTGTGAACGGTGAACTGTCAAAAACAAGCCTAAACTAACCTAGGACCCGGTTCTAACCGGTCTGGGGACGCTACGTCCAACAAGACGTTACATCCATCGGTGGACGTAACGGCGCATTGGATGCAACGGCTCATTGGCTATAATGGCACGGTATCGATGTACCGACACGTTGGATGCAACCGCACGGTCTTTTGGATGTAAATGCTCGATGGATAAGCGGCTTCAGGATATGTCGGTCGTGAACTAATATGGCATTGATATAGTTTTGGAATCAGCCACTGCATAACACATATTTCGCGGCGTATCCTCGGAATGTTTTTGTTTGTTTATTTTCATGATGTCATGTGATGTGACAAAGAAAAAAAAATGGGGATGCGAGTTTCGACGACGTCGAACTGGCTACCCCAGTACTCTTACACAAACACATGATGAGATGATGAAAAATAGAGATGATGATTTTTGTTTTCGTGAGAGTCCGTCAAATTACGATGTTTTATGATTTGATATGTTCACAAGTTACAGACAGAGTTGCTGTCGTGAGAGAATAAATTAGGTCAGGTTCTAAATTACGAGGTTGGTCCACAAGTTGAAATCCTCAAATTTCAAAACATTCACGAAATAATATAGTATTAGGTAAAAAAGGTAAAAGCGCATTAGGTAAAAAAGCTGCTGGTCGTGTGTGTCATGTTCTGCTTGTCGTACGTCGTTGGCCTCGCTGAGGGCGGGCCGCTCGTCACGACCAACGCAACAGCGCGCGTCCTAGGCCGACTTCCAAGGAAACCGTACCGGCCGAACCGAACCGTCCAGGATGGCAAGTCGACGTCCCGTTTGGCTGACCTTTAGCCTGCTTTTTTTTTTCGTCTAATAAATATATCCCCCTCCCCCAATGCTGTCGTTGGTTGTCGTTGGTTTTCCTTGCTTCGCGAACGTGAATTTAGGTTCCGGGAAAGACTGTTGCTCATTGCGCGGGCGGAAATAATTGTGCAGCGGCCGCTTGATCGATTTTTCTTATTGGTTCACGTGGAGCGTTCATGAAAAACAAAATAAAGAAAATAATAACTATAAAAATAAAAATAAATCGATCAATAAAACAAAAGAAAGAGAAACAACAAATAAAGCTGCAGTTCTAAGTACCGTTATCCTAAGAAACATTTGCTTGTAATCCGCTTGCTGGCTGTTTCAACATTACGGACATTAGAGGGCAGTCCTGTTGAACGTTACTGGAATGTTTGTGAAGTCGGCCTTGCACTAACGTAAATACGAGAGATTCTCGTTAGCTATATGAGACAGTTGACTGAGTAGCACAAACCCGAAATGGCAAAATCGAGGAAATTGACGTTTCATGTCAAGCTAATAAACTCATCTCACTTCTCTATAAGCGCACCGAAAAAAGAAGAGGTTTATTGGTCTCGGCGGTCTCTTACACGGGCCGCGACAATGCTGGCTCGTCTACCCAACGTCCCCCCCCCCCGACAATGCTGACTGACGATAATCCCTTTACGAGCAGCTAAGTAAGCTTTTGTTCTGGTCTCCAAGGCCATGCCTTAAGTCCGCTGTCCATGAAAGTAAAGAGGAGAGAGGGAACACTACAGTGCGCGTGCGCGCCGCATGGTCGGCGGATGGATACGGTCAAAATGTTCCGCGAGGTTTTTCCTGTGCTACGGCTAGAGGGCGACACAGAATGACGCGGTTTACGGGCTTTGAGACGGTATTTATCCGTACTCACGTTTCATGCTTTTTTATAAAAACTGAAAGTGGTAGACATATAAATTTGATGTCTATCGATTCCTGAAATATTTACAGAGAAAGTAAATGGAAAGCTTTTCGAAATTTATATAGAAGTTTAATAAAACCTGTTCAAAGAGGGAGGAGAAAAATTGTGTATTTTTTCGCATTCGTGACGTCGCCGTAAAATACATACGATATGTATGAGAAATCCTGTAGCCAAATATCTTCATCTCGTCTTCCTCTTTATAGTGAAACCACCCGCGTCAAAATCTGCGCGGTGGTTACCGAGAAAAAGCATAAAGACTGTTCCATAGGAAATACATTGGGACAGAGAGCTGGTATGCCCTCTTAACCACGCACCCTGGCGTACCTTCAGACGAGTCAAGAGATCCAACATTGGTTAAGAGATCCTCCGAGTCGAGAGGCCCATCGGTGGATCTCTTGACGTGGAATCCAGTTACGGCGTAGTCAGCGTTTCAAAAACAAAGGAAGGCTTTGCTAGGCGTTAACTGTGGCCCATTTAGGGGCTCAGCGTCAGAGCAGGATTTAAGTCAGTCAGAGCAGTAACTTCAGCAGCAGCTAAGAGCAGTCAGTCAGAGCAGCATTTAAGCAGTCCTAGGTGGCGCTGCATGTGGGCATTGTATCAGGGAAGGAGGTTTACAATACAATTTTCATTAACTTGTCGGACACTGACAGCAACTGCAATGTTATAAGTGCCAATGCCCCAATCAATACTCACTTACATTTGATTTTATGAATGAAGTGTGGGTTTCCTTTAAAAGGCTCGGCAGAGCTACGAAGAAAGCTAGACAGGTGAGATCTGAAAGAGAGTTAAGAGTGAGTGACATCGAAAATCCATTTCAACTATACAGTGCTGAACAGACTGGAGGGTAACAAGTGTACCACAGTTACAGTTGACTCTTGCTAGCACAAACCGGCGACCCAAGCGACCACAGATTTATTAAGGCTAAGCGAATATTTGATATTCGGGCAAAATACAGCAATTACATATTTGACACTAAATTCAAATAGTATTTTGTCAAACACGACGAATATACTTGAGTCGTCGACCACGCACCGTAACGACATGCACATCTGGCAGTTACGGCTTCTACTGGCTTAATCTGGCAGATTTTCGGTTCCAATATATCGGTCACTGGGATAAATCCAATGCAATCCGACACTACATCTGAAACTTTGTGGCAAGCATTTGTTCTGGTTTAGAGCAATAGTTAATAGTCAATAGCAAACTTTTTTGCACCGTGCACCCCTTTTGCCGTTCATCAAAACGTTATTCCCCCCATACACTGTTAACTTTTTCACACCTTCAAAGGTGTGCGCTATGAACATTCAACCTGGTTGCGTAACATTGCATCTCCAGGGTGATATTTTACAAAATTTGGAAAGCATTACTAAAGATCAAGTGTCAGTGCAAATCTTGCTTTCATTATGTCTTGGATATCGTAGGTACGAGCTAATGCATATATGCATCGCTAACGATAATCGAGCACGCGCAAGTGTCTACAATACTGTTGAACAACGTTGAGATGTCGCAAGACTGAATTTTTGGAGGACAGACAACACTCGAGTAAAGAAAATTTGTGCGAAACCGTGCTCCATTATGATGTTACCAAAATTACACCTAAAAAGGCGTGCGCCATGCACGTTGTTACACCTTTAAAGGTGTGAAAAGACTTAGAGTGTATTAACTCCAAGGCAATACACGCACAAAAAGAAAAATCTGAAGTATTTTGTTGCTTCTTCAGGGTTTCTTGAAAGCATTGTTAGTGGTGAGCGACCTTCCTGAAACATACTCCTTCCAGTACGGTGCACTCCCAGGGGCGACAATGACATACCATCGAGGCATTCCTGGCAAGGGGGATGTGCTGGGAATGATATACAGCCCCACAATAACGAAACTGCCGGGGAAGGAAGTTTTTTTACTTCTCGTGAGAACTTTGCTATTGCAAAAATTCATTTGCATGCAATTCATTTTATTCTCACCAATCAGGTGTGGAGTAATAGACAAAAAAGCTGTAAAGTACAGCTTGACAAGGGCCCAGCCCCCGTACAGCATACAATCGGTACAACGTAAAAATAAACTAAATCTCTAGAATTAATAATGCATCCAAATAACACATATTGAGCACATGTGCTAAATAAACTAATGCGCTAAATAAAACTAATGAATGCTTATACTACATAAACTAACCTTAAACACAAATAATGGCATCAGTTACATAGCTGTTAGAGAAAAAAGGAAAAACATATCCAACAGTTAGAATAGCATGCATTGCAGCAAAAATAAGTGGACAAAAATGAACAAAATAAGCACGCCCATTACTTTCCAGAACAAAATTAATGAAAATAGTCGCTTATTTTCCTCCACTTCGCCTGCACAATACGGACATGGCAGCCGGATAAGCTATCTGTAGCTTTGTTGTCGTGGACGTCAAGGAAAGTCTGGATAACGTCGAAAGCGTCGATCACGTCACGCGAGCTTGCTTGCCTTTCTTGTGCTTTGTTTTCACCATTCTCATCACCACTCTCCTCATTTCCTTTGCGCACACACCATCGATAATGGTGTCGTCGCTGCACTCCTCGTGCACAATGAAGTCTGCGTCCGTCCACAAAAGGTCATCCAGTTCAACAACGTGAAGTGCTCGGCCACGTGACATCACCACACGCCACACTCGGCTTGGGGGAGACTGTCGCCACGGAGCCCATTCCTGCAAACTAATTTTCCCAGGAAATTCGCGGTTTTCGAAGGAAATATTTTGCGTGACAGCTTATGAAGGTAGTATTATCAAGCGGTGAAAAATATATGTTCCAAATGATTTCCACGCTCCTTTAATGAACGTGTCCCGGATACTTGTATTTTAGTATATGCTCCATCCAGTACTGACAGAGGTGCGGTACAGTACTGACGCTCGTTACACGGAGTTGCCGAGCTCATGACTGGTGCCAGTGACACATTGCGCCAAATTATGGCTGGAACGTAGTATTATCACTGCAGTATCTACATCAGTGGGGCCTCTTGACTGGGATTTCATACTTGGATACACTGTATGGAGATGGGACGTATCTTGTCTACTGATGAGAGCTTTAACGTGCAATCTGTGTATTTAATGCCTCTGCATGAAGTAGGACAAAAAAAATACAAGGGAATATACAATATAATGCGGATGTGCACGAAAATATACACGTCCCATCAATATCCAGATGTCTGAGAGGTGACACTGCGAGGACGTACCTTGGGCGAACAAAAGTTTCTGAAAGCGTAGTTCCCTCAACGTAAAAAAAAGACGTCAACAGGCTATGTACGAAAGTCCATGGGACATCAAAATCTCCACAACAAGATATTGGCGAGATCTCCCCAGGATGTATATTGTTTGCTGGGCACTAGAGCCGTGCACGGGCTCGGGCCCCTGTCTCAGCCCGGGGGCCAAGCCGGGCTTGTTGTTGGCTGTGTGCTCCGGGCCGGGCCGAGCCCGGGCCGACAAAATACGCTAGCACCGCGGGCCGGGCCGGGCCGACAAATATGTTTCCGGGAGTCAGGCTCGACCGGGCCACGCAGCTAATTCCACACAATGGAGATGCATTAGTTCATATCATCATGCGCTTGCGTTATTCCTGTGCATATTTTGCAAAGACAAGCATTAGGCATGTGATTCGACCCTCTAGAACATTCTGAAAGCCACTTTACATTGCTCCTCACTCCTCACGTATTTCACAATCACTTGCCAAAGATTGGTGAGAGGGGTATGGACTGGGAGAAGGACATATCTGATACAAATGCAGCAAGAGACGCGGACAAGTAGGTTAAACAATGAAGACAGAAGACCTGCAGACTCGCAACTAGTAGAAGTTTAATGGAAGTAGAACATTATATACAGAAAAAAGGGGGATACAACCAATCGCAACGCAGAAGAAACCTGAATGGCTTGCAACAAAGAGGGGGACATGGATTGATAACAAAGGCATCTGCACGTGTGACCCAACACACCGCATAACACGTGCAACATTAACAGACAAGGTAATCTCTTTCCGGTTGAGTTAGGGCAATGGAAGGCACACTTATGCAGCACCCTTTTTTCTGTATATAATGTTCTACTTCCATTAAACTTCTACTAGTTGCGAGTCTGCAGGTCTTCTGTCTTCATTGTTTAACCTACTTGTCCGCGTCTCTTGCTGCATTTGTATCAGATATGTTCTACAACCAACTACCCCGCTACAACCCGCTTGCTGGGAGAAGGAGTTTGTCAACAGCATCCTCTAGCTCCGCAAAATCTTGACAGTGTAACGATAACGGCCGTGCCCGCGTACATTCTGGATTTAATTTGGTCTGGTGCGGTTATGATGTTAAACCGCCATCACTTGTATGTTTGTCTTCTCTCCTTATAAATTTACTGATAAATTTGTTTGATATTCGGCAGAAACGCGTACGGCGCGGCTGGAGATACTATGCCGGGATCTACTCGCTGGGTTACCAGACCGGGCCAGGCTCTAGTCACTGGGTCACCGGGCCGGGACGGGTCGGGACGCATAAAAATATGAAGGTCTGGACCCGGGTCGGGCCGGGCCATTTTTCGATGCGCAGGGCTCTACTGGGCACTACCTGAAACTTTCGTTAATGCGGGACTGCATTTTAAAAACTGTTCGCTGTTAAGAGTGGGCAAATGCATTGGACTCTATGGGTATTTGCCGGGGGCGCCGGATTACTTCGTTGCTAGGAGAATTTCGTTCTTGCGGGCTTTCGTTATTGAGGAGTTTAACTGTACTACTATAGTGCCTAGAAATACTGACAGTATACTGTAGGCACTCTAATACTACTGTAGCGTACCCTGCTCAGTGACGATGATAGTGCCACCATACCAGATTGGTATCCCTATATTCCTATACCTATTACCTATATTCAGGACTCCTTTGCCAACCTTCTCTGGCCCCGCCCACTTCAGCAAGGTTGACCTTACTAAAGCCAATTACCAGATACCCACCCGTGCCTCCCGAGGATGTACCTAAAACAGCAATTACTACCCCATTCGGTCTTTTTGAATTTACCTGGGTGTCCTTTAGTTTACTTAATGCAGCTCCAACAATCGTTAGTAATCAGACGATAGATGACACAATCATCAGCACAGAGACATACTTACGATGATGTGAGATCATTTGGAAGTCGTGAATGTATACGAGAAAGAGACGCGGGCCAAGGACGGCCCACATTGCGTCAGCACAGCCAATGGCAAGCCTGCCTCATCGTCCTGTGCAAGGAGGAAACGTCTTCTTTCTTGTACTGTTTTTTGTTCCATGTTTCAGCTGGGTTTCATGTGGAATCTTTCGGTGCTTTAGGGTTTGTGTGAGAGCCAGTAACTCCAGTTGGCTGTGGCATCACGTGGCAGGTGCAAGACACTATCGATCGGCACCAAGAATCCCACCGCTGTCTTCTGCGAGGGTCGTTCAATATGGGGTGCCGTGTGATTAGCTCTCATCGCACGTTAAAGAACCCTCAGGTGGGCAAAAGCAATCCACAGACCGACTCCCGTCGCTTATGATCTCAGCTGTATCGCGACGTAAACACCCAATTATTAATTATTACAAGAATCCCAGCAGATAGGGGTCCCAATTTCAGGGTGGCAGCTATGTTGCCAGGTTTGTTTTTGTCCTAAAGATGATGGCCTTGGCAATAGCCCATTTCTTCAACAGAAAGGACAGTGCTGCCAGATGCTAGATGCAAACGTGTCATTCTTCCCACAAAAAGTCACTGGTTTCCTCATTTATTAAAGGGGCACTAAAATGCAAAAACATCCTGCTCTGAAATGAAAGTCCGTCACCGGGACTGCTCCATTGCGTCGCACGCGCAGTATGAGCTAAAATCACTGCTGCACAAGCTGAAGCGTCGCTTACTGCTTAGTGCCGAAGCAAGGAAGAATGCGGTATACTTTTGACTAAGTTCATAACGCAAGTTTCGAATGATGACAGGAAGTACGAAATTAACGTAACGTGTAACGTAATTTGAAGTGAACTTGTTTTTGCATTTTAGTGCCCCTTTAGTCAACACTGCTTAAGTGGTCGATGAAGATAAAATAAACAGACCGCACAGTGACATGGGTGACGGAGTACATACCTCTCTTGGCATCACCGGAGCAGAAATTTGCAGCATGCAGAACAACTATGCTGACCAACTAACGGTGGAGCCCTGTTGCCGACTGAGAGTTGCACAACGGAATCACAGTACTGGTCCACTATTTCATAGAGCTTTTGTTGAGGGTCGACACTGGTGATTCGAGCAAACTCTTCGAAGATCTGAAGCGACATAGAAATTAAAGTAAGACACGAGAGATAAGCTGAATGTGTACGCAAAACTTTCAACTGACCAAAACCTCAAATCAACTTGAATAATGCTATATAGTCAAATACAGGCAGGCCCCCGATTCTCATGAATTTGATTTATTAATGCGTCAGCATTAGGAGCGTCAAAATGGTAAAAGCTGTGTGTGTGTGCCCGCGTGCGAGATGGTGACGCCTCACTGAGGCAGAAGAATAAGTGAACATGTAAAGGACATATAAGAGGGTAAATGTAAATAGAGGTAAGTTTTTGGAAATTTAAGTAATCGAAGGTAATTAAGAGGGAAGAGTAATTTAAGGTAACGAACGGTAATTAAAGCAAGAATAGGTAATGAATGTAAGATATACGTAATTAAGAGAAGGATTAAATGAAATTAATTATTGGATAATAATAATATATGAAATCAATTAATGGATAATTGAGAGTAATTAGTAAATGTAATTAAATTGTAATTGAGAGTAATTAAAGCAAGTAAACGGAATTAAAGATTACCTTAGGTAGCCTGGTTACCTTTGGTAATTAAAGAGTAATTACAGGGTAACTGAAAGTAACTGAGGTTCATTAAAGGCTAATTAAATGGACTTAGATATAGTAACTGAAAGTGTTGAACCGGAAGTCAAGTGTACACTGGAGGTGGACAACCGGAAGTCAGGTTAGACAAGTGGATACTAGAAGTCATGTATAGACGGTAAGTGGACAACCAGAAGTCACGTTTTTTTTCGAAGTGAACCGGAAGTTGGGTTTAGACCACGACCTACTCTATAAAAACATGACCATGACACTTGCGCCTCTCTCCAGCGCCGGAGAAAATGTTTCTGTTAGTGGCCGCAGCAAGGCCGTGGCGCCACAAGTAACCCCCACAGCAGATGCGCTCCACGTGTTGATACGGTAGTTTTCGTTCCTGACTTGGATGCCGTTTTCTACCGTGTGAAGTTCTGGTTAGTCGCACGTCGTCCATTGAGTGGTTTGTGATGGTGTACTGCACCGTCCCACTCTGCAAGTCGAAGCAAGGAGTGTCGGACCCGAGTATTTCGTACCGCGAAAGGCCCTGAAGGTGTCGAGTGTATGTGCAACGTGATTGTAATGAAAAAGCAAAGTAGATGTGGTGATATTTCTGCCAAATAGTCAGCAGACAAAATTAAATGGAATAAAATGAAGTGTCTGTTCAGTTATGTGTGCTGTGTTCTTATTAAAAGTTTGAATTAAAACCAACTAAAACTGCACGCTGTCCAGTAGTGACAATGAAATGACAGCTAACATACTCATTCGCAGAGTCAAGTAACTACGGGTCCACGCATAAATTTTGGAGCACGATCGCGCATGGCAATATCCACGTACATCAATTGCTACATCGTTTGTGGCGCTTTATGGCCGCTTTTGCGGCGCTTTTTTGTGCCGCTTTTGTGCTTTGTGGCGCTTTCCCGCCACAAAGCGCACAAGCACTCATCTGGAATTCAACTTCGTATTATCATCGGTTGAAGCACAGTGTGAAGCGATGAATGTTTTACCAAGGATCCAAGTATATTCGTCAAATGGGGGCCCATGGTATACCACACATCCTGTACAAGCACTGTCCCAAGCAAGGCGGCTCTAGACGCGAAAATTCATGTATTTTGCGTAAAGTAGAACTAACTTGCGTTAAGCACACATTACACGTTTTTCGCATCAGGATACACGAAAACAACGCGTAGACACACGCACAAAACAATCCTAATAAACATTGCCGATATTACAGCAGCCGTCTCCCCTTCGCTTGTGGGGTGTGCACGTGGTGCCCCTAGCGAGCATGTTGAACGCAAAACCGGTTTTCCCCGCTTCGGGCCGCGGACAGCGGACCCATAGGGGAATCGGCGAGTGTCATGGTCGTGTTTGTATAAAGTAGGTCGTGGTTTAGACCGAATGTGGATACCCGGAAGTAAAGTATGGACTGAAAAAAATGCCCAATGATAACGCATTTCTCTCGCATTTACTGTTAACTAAATCGTCACTGAATTTCTGCTCCTCCCCTACTAATGTACTAATGCGTACAGAAGTACTAATAAGTACGTAAGTACTAATGCGTACAGAAACATGCGTATGAAACACATACAGTAATATCTGGCTCCACTTCACCAGCCTACTTGGCCAAGATTCTCTTTCAAAAGCAACTTGCATACTAAATGGATTGGGACACTTTCATAGATGTACAGTAGACTCCCGCTGAGCCGAACTCCCTTACCCCGAATTCTCGGATATGCTGAACAGAGTTAAAACTTCGGGCATTAATAGAGATATGCCAAATAAAAGACGAAACTCTGGATCATCGGAACATAATGAACTCTGAAAAAAAAAAGTTGTCGTGTTGCGACATGGCCAGGAATGAGGCAGGATGTAACTAAATATGTTCGCACTTGTCCCGTATGCGGGAGAACAAAACCTCGTGGTGGTTTACCCCCCTGGGCGCTTACAGCCTATTCAGAGCAATAAGCCCTGGCTGATAGTCGCTTGTGATGTGATGGGACCGTTTCCACGTAGTCCTAGAGGTAACCAGTATTTGTTTGTGGTTACTGATCACTTCACGAAATGGGTTGAGCTGTTTCCTCTCAGGACGCTGACTTCCCAGAGAGTGTGGGAAAGACTACTCGACACCTTTTGCCGGTTCGAGTTTCCTGCTCAGCTCATCACAGATAACGCTACCTACTTTACAAGAAAGGTGTTCTCAGATTCTTGCGCTGTCTTAGGCATTCAGCACAAGAAGACTTCCCCATATCACCCTCAGGCTAACATTACCGAACGTGTTAATGGGAACCTGAAAATGATGTTGGTTGCTTTTACTAGTCAGCACCACCGTGATTGGGATCTTCGCCTGGCTGAACTGTAAACAGATCTACAGGCTTCACCCCGGCGTTCCTGAACTTGGGGCGAGAGGCACCTTTTCCAGTGGAGAATGCTCTGGGCCTCCGGGATGGCAGTACTCGGCCTCCTTATTCAGGGTTTGCTGAGAACCTTCGGAGTCAACTGGACGATGCAGCCCGGACGGCTCGGGAGAACCTGGACGTCGCACGGTTGGACCAGGCTCGCCAGTACAACCAAGGACGACGGAACCTCACCTACAGCGTCGGTGACCTCGTCCTTCCACGAACTCACCCGCTAAGTGATGCGGCACGCGGCTTTGCAGCTTCACTTGCAGATAGGTGGGATGGCCCCTTCGAGGTAAGTGCGTGCTCCTCCGGCCTCACTTACAGGCTTCGTCGCTATGACACTGGCGAAGAAACTGGGCCAGTGCATATCTCGGACCTGAAACCTTACCACCTCCAAGACCCCGAGAGCGGAGACTCTGACTTTCCGCCTCCTCAACACCTGGACCCGGATCCCGCTACCGGACCAGCTTCCAGTCGCTACAACTTGCGTCCCCGCAGGCGGCGCACGTAGTAGCCACTATCTCGGTCACTAGGACCTAGTGCTCACGATTTATGTGATATTAGTGTGATTTCTGTTCAGCAGTTTTCCACAAAGCCATTTTGGGGAAGATCCCTTTCGAGCTCTCACGATGTGGAGATAACCTCTCACCGTATTCCCTTTTTCTCCTCTCGGCAGATACCATGCCGAGACCACGCCGACAGAGGACGGGCGAGCCCCGACGGAGCCGCCAAGAGAATGGAGGACGCTCCCGAGCCAGGTCGCCCGCGGAGAGAACGTCTCCCCCCCCCCCCCGCAGTAACGATCGGCAGCAACGTGGACGGTCGTCCACAACGGACGACCAGTTCTCTGGGCTTCGCACAGCCGGTGGGCCGCCCAAGCTCGCCCCTTCCGAGGATCCGACCGTTTGAGGTCCGTCTGAATGGGGATCAGCCGTCATCGTCATCCGCCTCGGGTATGTGTCTGAACAGGATGCCATCCTCGCTCAGCAGATAGGAGTCGTGCCGTCCGTCAGTTGTTCCGGTGCCTGCCGAGCCTGCTCAGCTAACCATTTGAGACACCCGCTTACAAAGGTCGTCCGCTCTCTGAGCGTGTAGGAGCTGCTAGGAGCTAGGATCCGTCTAGTGAGAGTTGTGGGAACCAAGGTTCCCACAACTCTCACTAGACGGAACGCGGTTAAGCAGAAATCACGGATAAATAGAACGATGAAGTCACCTTTGGTTGGTTTCCTACATATGCGATGATGAAAATCTTCGGATAATTGAAAAGGCCTGTTTTGTGTAGTTCGGATAAACTTAACAAAGTGACGGTACAGAGATACCGGCGAACATGCAAGACTACCATTCACGTCTCACGACCTGGAAATAAGTCATAGCCAGTACCAGAGAGTCGAACCGAACCCGAACCCGAACCGAAAACCGTTATTAACCATTATTTTCGGCCGAACCGGAACTGAACCGAACCGAAAGAGTCGACGCCATCTTGGAGCTGAACCGGAACTAAACCGGTAAAAAAATACCGATTAGCGGTTCAAATAACGGTTCACACGGAATTAAGTAAGAAACTTAGGATGTTGTGCATGAAGAACAAAAACTATTTTTTGTATTTTTTCTTCATTTACTAGCTTCGTAGACTTCCTCTTGCTTGCCGAAAAAGTCGGATGGGGTAACTTAATCCAATAATCCTGGCGGTTACCGTGGTACAGGGAGCTTCCCAATGAAGACTACTGAGGGATGCTCGCATGTTTTCTGTGGTGGGTAGTCCCCTTGGACTACCCAAATCTTAGAGCAAGAGGGTTAGCACGCCCTATCCCTCTCCTGTGCCACCATCATCTCCCCCTCCCTCTTTCGCCCTCCCCTCTTTTCCCTCCCCTGGGTGCACCGATACGCCACTTCAGAGCAGGCTGACCGCACCTTCCCCCTACATCAACCCCCCCCCCCCGAACAAGTCGTGCGCTGCAACAATGATCTGGATTTTCTCGAGTCACGAAATAGCAACAGACAGTAACTGAAAACTGTTATAGGACTACGTCTACGACATACACATGAATATGTATAAGACTTAGGGATCAATGACAGTTTTGGGTAGTAGTCAATAAGTGACATATATTATAATATACTAATCAGACTCAGCTATACACCGGGCGTCCACCCTGGCAGCAGAAATGATCGCTGGCACATTGCACCGTCAATAGGTAACTGACACTGTCCTATGAAGTTTGTCACAAACAGGCGCAGTATTGTCATGTCAGTCCGTTTGTAACACAAACCTGTCAGTTTTTTTCTTTAAACAGCGCCATGTCTTCGAGATCATCTATACCGTTATCGCAGGCATCCTGTATATAAATGCGAACACGCGGACCAAGTGACGGATATGTCGTTGGCTGTGCAACCGTACCCTTTCGGTCTTTCAAATTTTCTCTTGTTCGTTTGCTTTTACTTTTTGTTTTGTCTTCTTCTGTGTTTTCTTTTGTGCAGTGCTATGCAAAAGCGAACTACCTGAACTCAGCTAAAGCATGCGCCCGTGTGTACGATGCTGCAGGATAATTCCAAACGTATGTGTGTGAACTTACTGAAGCCCCTTACAAAGTAAAGGGCCAGGCATCCTCATGCGGGTTAGAATGAAAAGAGCATACCAATATGGCTAGAACATACCAATATATACCAAGAACATGCTAATATATACCGACATGGAAGCACTGCGACGCTCAGTGATGATAGGATAACGCGCCTTTTACATGAAGACCCCGGGGCTCAGAATCGCAAATAACAACGACAAAGGTGGTAACTGAAAACTGTTATGACTACTAATCATGGGCGTACTGAGAGGGGGGCACGAGGGGAGGGAGCCCTGGAACTCCGAGGTCGCTGCGAAAATAGTGCACTCTTTAGTCATAGGTCGTAATGATTATTCTCAGTTGTCTTAATAGGGACCTCTGAACACCCACACAGTGCACAGCGTCCGCTTCCAGAAAATGATGTGCTAGGGGGTGGGGGGTTGCATTCTTGCCCCCGTAGAAGCGCATTGTCCCCCCCCCCTTGAAAAAATCATGGGAACGCCCATGCTACTAATGTATAAGACATCCACATGAATATATATAAGAATTAGGCATCAACGACAGTTTTGGGTAGCATTCATGAAGTTACATGTTCGGCATACATGAAGTTACAGTTTCATAATAATATACTAATCAGCCACCTTGCTGCTCAAATGGCCCACGGTGACCACCTTAGCTGCTGGAATGATCACTGAGATACAGCTCTGTCAAAGAGAAACTGACACTCTCTTTCCTACGACGTTCGTGTTACAAACAGTGCTTCATTGTAAGATGTAGCATCATAGGAGAGCTGTCAGTTTTTTTTTCTTTTGCAGCGCTATGTGTTTGTGTTATAGATCATTTCTGAAGGTGAACCGTGGGCATCATATATATAAATGCTAATACGCAGATCAACCAATGCATATGTCGTCGTCTGCGACCTTCGGTCTTTCGAATTTTCTCTTCTTCGTCTTTCTTTTTCTTCTTCTGTTCTGTTATGTGTAATGCATTGCGAATGCAAACTACCTGAGCTCAGCTCTGGCACGCATCCGTGTGTACAGCGCTGCAGCATAATTCCCAACGTGTGCGTGTGTGAACTTACATAAGCCCCTTGTACGCTAGCCACACTACAAACTTAATGAAACGGAATGCCGGTAAGTTCACCTCCTCACCACCCACAATCTTGCGTGGTGTCGTTCTCTCCCCCGGCTTGTTGAAAACAGGGGCGTGTTGAAAAAAGGTGTCATTCGGGATGATGGTTGGTTAGGAGGTGAAGTTACTGCCATTCCGTTCAATGCATTAAGTTTGCTGCGTGCCTAGGGTACCAGAAAGTAAAGCACCAGCCATCCTCATGCTACTCAGATTGAAAAGAACATGCCAAGCTGGCTTTCTTTGTGGATTTGAAATAAACGAAGCAGCAACGACCATACTGACATAATATTTAAAAATCGCCGATGGGTCGAAAATGAGTCGAACTCTCTGTTTTCACTTGCTCTGTCTTTGTTCCACAGACACAATAACGTGCCTTTCACACATAAAGACCCCGAGCTCACAATCGCACCATTCCAATCCAACTACTATGAAGCGTCGTTAGCTGATTAACCTGTGTTCGCGATTCTGACTGGAAATGAATAATTTCAATTACTTAAATGAATTAGGCCAAGGTAGCAGGCCTGGTTGACTGTTATTCCTGGTGAGATTCTGCGAACTACTCGGTGGGAGAGTTAACCCCGGCGACATGAGCTACTTGCGGGGAAAGTCAACCCATACCAGTAATTCATCGCTATGCTCCTCTTGTAGCCGCTACTAATCTTGTCTTTCATATTGCACGAACTCTTTCAAAATCCTGAACGACCACTGACGCCTTCCTGCCCACTTCAAGCACTGTAACACACACACGGGAGCTTGTTTTAACCTGCCTGTTGTGCTTCATTCGCACCCGTGGCCCCTGAACCGGTTCGTGAACCGAACCGTTTGGAAAGAACCGGTTTGAACCATTATAATTGCCTTCTGGAGCTGAACCGGAACCGAACCCTAATTGCCGAACCTAAACCCGAACCGGACCGTTAAACGTTTCGGTTCGACTCTCTGGCCAGTACAACCCAATCCGTTTGTCACTCGTACAATGTTAGGCTTAGCTCGCGTCCACGTGTGTCTTCACGAAGCCTGTTAAGAAACAGCCATATAAAGCGCTTTCGCTTGCATCAATCTTGCTGATAAATCGGGGACATGATTGCGAGAGCAAATCAAAAGTAGAAACTGAAATCTGATATGCCAAAGTCAACGTTGTCGTCATAGCAGGCCGCACACTGAATGAGGATGTGAACCATATCACATGATATGGACAGGTAATATGGGTATAAGAGGATGCACAGTTTTTTCAAGCCTCTGGCATACATACATATTTTGTCAATACAAAATCGTAATATGCGAAGAGAACAGCCATTAACACATTTTTTTTCCTAGCTACCTACAGTAGTGGAAATTTATCATCTTAAAATAAAGTTGCGTTCCGTGAAATCTGTGTACTTTGCTTATGTCGAAAAGGGAAAAGAAAAAGACACACTGTCAAGGTATCCGCGAAGGGGGAATCACACACGTAACATGAAAAACGGTTAGGAGCAACTAAGATTTATAAATAACTAAGATAACTAAGTGCTCCTAACCATTTTTCATGTTACTTTGCCTAAATGAAACTTCCGATAAATGGAACAAGATTTCCTTTCCCTCGGAATTTCATTGAAGAGGAATCCGCTGTATTCCCCACTCAAAGATAGGCATATTGAAATATAACTTCTTGCAAGACATCTGAAGCGGTGGGAGGCATTCTGACTTGGTCGCGTGCAAGTAAACTCCAACTTTACACACGCACTCATCTACGTGTGCGTCATGTCGGGAATGGTGAAGTCCATTTGTGCCGTAAAAGCAGTACGAAACACCGGTCACATCGGGGGTACATTTTCCTGCCGCATTTCTGGCACTCAGGACATGATAAATCCCAATAACCGTGCAAGTCTCAAGTGAGACCAGTACGAGTACATAATCGAGCAAGTCTACCAAGTAGCGGTCCGAACTATTCACCACGGGAATAGACGTTGGTTCTGTGGGGCGTTTGACAGTGCCAGCAGTTTTGTCCGTAGAGTAGGAAAGAGTCTGAATTATTACTAGGCTGCAGTTCCAAATCCACAAAATAACACTGTAGGTAGAGCCTGAAGTTTTCGGGAAATATTTTTTTTCAAATTCGAGGGGTAAAAATCGGGTAAATAAACACGCGCTCGAAATTCAAGCAAATTGGGGCGGAAAAACAAAAACTTCCTGAGTAGTGTATAGATTAACTCTCCAGCCAGGAAATGACCTCAAACAGGAAATGACGTCATCAAGGACGTATGACGTCACTCCAGGCCGCAGCCGCTCCGCCCTCATATCAGTGAGGTCAGTGGATAAGATAGTTAATCAGTGACGTCACATAGTTAATCTTAGTGACATGATATCAATAAGATTAAGTAACAATAATGACGTCATGGTGAAACACACTAGGAATCGAACTTCGGTCCTTTAGGTTGTCAGACGAGCAGCTTAAGCCACTGGGCCACGGGCTCTACATGTGTATTTGCGTCGCTAATCAGAATAGAATCGTGTGGGGTGGAGAGGTCGTTTGATTTCTTTTACGCCAGGTGGCGTCATGGGGGAGTAGAGTTCGTTCATCTAGAGATGGCAGCACTTCCAGCAAATTTACCGCCGTTCAACAGATGGCGCTACCTGCGCCCCCCCCCCTTCGCGCCTGCAGATTTTTGTGTCATGTTCAACAGCTTACAGCATATTTTAAATTTGCCCGCCTTTTCTGACATTTTAAACAGATGGCGAATTCACTTTTGCCTCAACAGATGAAGCTATGACGAATTTAAAAAATTCCCGCCATTAGTCCATTAGACTCCTCACGATGATTTCGTTCAAAAAAAAAATTACGAAGCACTTCTACGTCAGTTTACTGTCAAACGGCTCGAGTGATGTATTTCTTAGTAACACAAGGAGCAAGTTTAGAATGAAACTCGCTCACTCAGTGCAATTAGATGCAAAGTGGCAGGTTGCTCTGACTGAGATGAATATTCCATTTGCAATTAACAATAACACGAGGAGAGCCCCTCCTCGATACTGTAAGCATGAGAGAGCAAGCAAAATGTGGGAGAAAACATTATTGTAAATTTTTCTCCATCCTTAACGAAACAGTAAAAAATAACGAGTATAAAAAAAAGAACAAATTTTCATGACTTATTTTTATTATAACAGTTAGATCCACAGTTATCTTTCAAGTCTATAGTCATTTCAAAGAATGAGCAAAGCATAGTGCTACTCTAGTTTACAAAACAGTTGAGCTTCGTTGACATTTGGATTTTCATACTCTAATTCACTGTGTTATGCAAAGTAAGTAACGGACATATTGTAAGACAATTACACACATGTCTCGCTGTAGGGATAAATATTCCTTCTATTGACGTTACATGACACAGTCAACCTAACACAGCATCGAATCGACATTTAAATTAAGTCGATCCACATACCGTGTGAGGACGACGATGAGGCAGTGTTGATTTTGTGTTGGTGATATCCAAAGCGAACAGAAAGTCCAACAGATCACTGGTCTCTTTGCGGAGATTTTCCGACAAAAGGAGGTCATCACACTCAAGTCTTGACTGATGAAGTTGTAGGACAACTTTCCCGTTGCATGAGAGAGTCTTAGAAAGGCTGTCTCGCTCCGATGAGGAGCAAAGTCGCTCTACACATGATGCCGACGAGCCGCTGAAGTTTCTACAGTGAGCCAGACGGTATGGGGAAGTGACGGAGACAATCATGAACCGTTTGTACTGCATTTCCGTGAATGCTACAATGAACTCGGATGCTATAAACATTGAGCAAAGCTCAGTCTCACCAGAGAGGGGCTCGCAGTGACGGCGAAAACATAAGGATTTGACAGGCAGGCCACATGACTGCCCCCCTCTCTGGATTCGACGCTGTGCTAGGAGTTCTGTTGAATGTTTCAGCCATCTTTATGTCAAGGTTTTCTTTCCCATACTTTTATTGACAACTTCCACGTGACAACAGCGTGCCTTGTAGACGTCATAGACACTAATCACCTCTTTCCGCAAACTCATCGCTAGCCTAATCTCACTTCGTTCCGCTTGACAACTTTTGCGCATTCGACATCGTGTTACATCTTTTCCTTCCACGTGATCGCTCCATGCATATGGCTTCGTGTTACATCGTTGCAGTCAACATCCTCGTTACTCACGGTCCGCAAACTCTTCGTTAACCTTTTTTTCTTTTTTCCTTTGCAAAGTAGAGCGTGGGTAGCACTTTCGAAATCTGCTTTCGCAAAGGAAGAGATCCAGCGTCGTCTGTTTTTCATCACTTTTCCGAAGAGAGGCGAGCATGGAATGATAGCGACACATGTTAAGAACTAAAACAAAAAAAAAACAAGTTGAAACGAAATAGTAATGTCTTCAAAGAGTGCTTGATTATTACGTACATATTTCTACTCACTTAAAAACAAAATAAAATAAACTAGTGATTCTCCGATTAAATCTTTTTATTGAGATACTTTAACAACAATATAACAGCCCTCTTCGACAGCGTAATTCCATATCCAGAATGATGTTGGCCATGTGTTCGACCGAGTGTGTATACATTTTGTGGGCAGCGGTGAACTTTTAGCTCCCGATCCTCACACAAACAACATACTTCTACACATTCCTGATCGTAAAAGCTATGACTGACATTCACCAATCTCAAGCACATCTGTAGCTGTTGTGTTTCATTGTGTGTGAGAGTAACTCCATAGCGTGTTGGAAGACCAGTCTTGTCCCAAAGTCTTAACGCCAGCAGTGATGCATTAGGAGGACACGTATGGGCATAAACGTATTCTTCCAGCTCAACTTCTTTGCTACAGTTACCTTGTCGAAGTGAAGATGATGACTTCGTTAACTCAAAAGTTACTATGACGAGAAAGAATATGTGACACAGAAGACAAAATAGAAAACACACCCTGTCCATTTCGCTCTTTTATGATGAAGTGAGAAAGTCTTAGTATTGAGGATGAATTTATTTCTTATTGACGATACATTTTTCTTATTCACAAACAAGTCGATTTTCCAAAAGGTCCAGAGTAAATAAAGTTATGTACTTGGCAGTTGAATGGAATCCATGCTTTATGGCAGTGTCGATAAAACACAGACTCTTTGTAGCAAGTTGCATGGCATCGAAACGAGTCGAATAGTCAAATAGCTCACTCATTTGCCGTGACCATTCGGTTAGTAAAACGAAGGATGAACTTGTTAAAAACGAATCGTCTGTATGAAGCATGGAATACATTTCCTTTGCAGTTTCCCAAATGACTTGATTTGGAGGATTATTCGGTAGAGCTCGAAACAGCACAATGTTCGTCACAATTTGAAAAGCTTCCGCTAATGGCGTCCTCTTGACCGTTATTAACCCACAATTTGATAGCTGCTTCCAAGAGGTATGTTTCTCATTACATGGCAGATGGAGTTGAAATATGTGGGACCTCCTATTCCATTTACCGCATTCATCTTCTCCTTTTTCCGATTGCTCTGTTTCGTCGTCTGTGGACCATGAATCGCCAGGCTGGGTTTCAACGTCGGACCATGCTGTACTGGTCATTTTTTTTTTCAACCGAGGTAATTTTCTGCTATCCACTTCTTGTCCGCAGTTCCACTGAATCTAACTAAATACTGGAGCTTTCCATTTCTAACTCGTCTTTTTATAATCTTTTCTACTTTCGGTACTTCTCTCACTCTTACCATTTCACTCTCGTAGAAACTACCAATGATATCTTCATTGTTAAGGTCACGCAGTAGGTATGTATTAGGATAACCTATTTTGATTGCTCTCACCGAAAAAATCTCTTTCGTAAATGACTGTAAATATCTCTTTGTTAACTGGTGTCTATATTTGGCAATTCTAACGAGATTACCAAGATTGTAACGTGGTTTCTTTGGGGCTTCAGTTGGGGTGGGGTAAAGTCTTTCTCGGAAAATGTGCTCGTTTTCTTTGGTTACATCCACAGGTCTCGCAGAGAGAGTCCTGTGCACTCGATTGTTGTACGCTTTGATTACTTGAGGTAGAATCTTCACATAACGTTTATGACCCTGATAGGTAAAGATACGGTAAAGTGTAGACACAATACTTCGCTGACATCTCTCAACGATCGCACATTTACAAATAGACATAGAATGATATAACGTTATGCCGTTTCTTTTCAAAAACTCTCGCACTACCTTGTTCGTAAACTCTGTTCCTCGATCACTATGTATCAGCCGTGGAGTACCGATCCTCTTAAATGCAACTTTAAATGCTCGAAGAATCTCAGGAGATTTTTTATTGCGAATGGGTACAACAGCGAGGAGCCGGGAAAAAGCATCTATACAGAAGAACAAATAGCGAAAACCATCATTTTGCCCTTTTAGAGACTGCATGTCCTTTAGGTCGATTTGGAACATTTCCTGCTTTCCGAGTGCAATTATTTTCCGAAAGGTCTTGGGTCGCTTGTACTCCTTATGTAAGCTGTAAACATCACTTGTCTCCAGATATTTAGCAACTCTGCCCTTCTTTTCACCGATGGCTTGAGCGAGTCTCTGCACTCCACCAAAACTGCCGGCATGTTCTGGGTCGTAATAGGTGGCCATTAGTGCTTTCTTCTGCTGCGAACTCGAAGACCGTCAAGGGATAGATAGGCATTTATTGTAGCTGACACGTCTCCTCTCATCCAGGAAGGTTGTCTGTTGTGAAGTTCATACCTCAGCAATTCGACAATGGACGAGTGTGGCACTACCTTCCCGTGACATATAACTCTTCCGTACTCGTCGTAAGCTAGAACAGTTGTTATCAGTTTGAGTATTGCTAATACCTTTTTATGATGCCTTGGAGGGAAGTGCGACAATATGGTTTCCAGTGATGGCCAGTAGTTAACTACATGTAGTTAAACTACTAGTTAAACTACCTGATTGTAGTTAAAAAGTAGTTATCAACTACTTGCAGAAATGTTGTGGCAACTACTAGTTAAACTACTATTTTAAGTAGTTAACTACAGTAGTTAGGTTACTGAAGGCGCCAACTACTTCCGATTTCGCCGCAACCTTTACGGTACGATTGTGCTTCCGACTTTTACCTTGAGCTACTTGTTTGATGAGAACGGAGGTGCAGAGCAATTGTGTCGTGCATGTGTACTAAATCTTCACTTTTAATGCTTTAAAACAGGTTGCTTTAAAACAATGTTTAAAACAGGTTGTTGAACGTACACCATAGCTGATCTGTTGTGTTTCCCACCACTGTACTACCGCACATGCTTTATCTGTTGTTTTTTGTAACGTCCGCAGTTTGATTCTAAAGCGTAATGATTTGTGTAGTTTGTTGCAATCCTGTGAATGTGACCCTGTTGCACTTACCGAAACGTGGTTATCGCCAGATATAAGAGACAGTGAGCTGTTACCAGAGTATCCTGGCTTTACCTTCTATCGCTGTGATCGCTAAATAGACGAGGAGGTGGTGTTTTACTCGCCGTTAAAAGCTGTTTTAAATCATATGCTGTTCATTTTACACTTCCTATCGAAGTAACGTGGGTATTGATTGACTGCGTCACGTGTAGATTAGTAGTTGGTGCATGCTATCGACCTCCCTCAAGCAATGCATTCATCCCAGAATTACACAAATCACTACATCATATATTTCCCAAATTCCCAAATTCAAAGGTTATTCTTCTTGGTGATTTCAACTACCCCTCAATTAATTTGAGATCCACCTCAGCCTCTGGCAGTGAAGAACGTCCTTTCATTGATTTGTGTCATGTGTTTGACCTTCATCAGGTGGTTCATGAACCCACCCGTGTAACTCCCAACTCATCAAACATCCTAGACCTAACCCTCACTAACGACCCAGATATAGTAGGTCCTGTATTTTTCTCCATGCGCCTTGAGTGACCACAAAGTACTACACTTTACCATACCTGTCCCCAGCGTGCCCCGTCGTTCCTCGTGCAAACGCATAAGATTATACGATAATGGTAACTACGACCAAATAAATTCTGGATTATCCAATTACTTGGCGAACTTTCTCACTAATTTTGAAGTACGGACAGTCGAGGAAAACTGGTATTTATACAAATCCAAGATTAATGCACTTATTGAAGCCTATATACCCTCCATTCTCATCAAGACACATTGTCATGCCCCATGGTACAGTCATGAAATCAAACTGCTCGCCTGTAAAAAGAAACGTCTGTACAGGCTTGCTAAGTGCTCTAAGTCTGCATCATCACTGCTAAAATATCAAGAGTGCGCCCGGAAATACAAATCATGGTGACTTCTTCAAAACGCATGTTCTATAGCGACGGCCTCGTTAACCTCTTGAAGCATCCCAAAGCATTCTACAAAGTTATAAACCCAAAATCTCCATCGGTAAACATCCAACTGAAAGATAGTGATGGTAATTTTGTTAGAGATAACCAATGTTCTCTTATCTTCAATAACGCATTTGCAAGCGTGTTCACCAACGAAGACACAACTCCCCCTGCCGCCACTCCCACATCCATCCTCAATAGCATGTCACCGATAGGGATATCTCCTGCTGGCATGGAAAAGATTATCTCTTCCATCAAGGTTTCCTCCTCTGCTGGTTTCGATGGAATAAACAGCAAAATTCTTAAAAACACAAAGGCTCACTCGAGTAGATTTCTTGCTGCAATATTTCAACAATCACTTAATAGTTCATAGATGGGTAGAAATCCAGCGAACCGGTAGTGGGTCAACAGCCCGGAGGGAAGAAAGGGTCTACGGACCCTTTCTTCCCTCCGGGCTGTTGACCCACAATTCGCATGAACCTTTAAACACGTCACACCTAACCCTTTAAATACCATGCCAATGATGAGGACGGTGCCCAGAAGAAGAACAGTCTCTGTTCGAAATATCGGCAGCTTCTGTCCTGAGGCAACCCCCTTCCTACTTAATAGTTCAGCTCTGCCAGAAGACTGGCGTCGGGGAATGATAATACCAGTGCATAAAAGTAGTGACACTCATTCACCGTTGAACTCTAGAGTATAGACCACTCTCCATTACCAGCGTCCCCTGCAAAATCATGGAACACATTATATATTCGCAGGTAATCAGCTTCCTAAAGTAAAACGTGAATGTTCCCGATAACACCATGGACACTTCGGCACCGCCAGCTCCTCAGCAGACAGATGCGATGAACGATAGCAACCTTGCTACTTCACTTCATGACCCGTTCACCACTGTCACCTACAAGAAGAACCGAGCCGGCGGTATTCCCATACTGTTTCGACCAGCAACTACTGACTACTCCTTCTGGAAGGTGAATCCTAATGCGGTCGCTAGTGAGATACGCCTGCTAACCCAACAACAGGTTATGCACCACCGTTTCCACCGAGATGGTTCTCTCTTCGTCTCCGTACGGTCCGAAGCAGCCGCCCGCAACCTTTTGTCTGCTAAATGCTTAGCTGGCATTCCGGTGATACCATCCATACCCCAATCGTACGCCAGAAATATGGGCAAGATATATGATGTTCCAAGAGAGTATTCGAACGACGACCTCGTGCTCTATCTTAAAGACGCAGGGGTTTTATCAGCACGGCGACAGGTTCGGCATTCCCTAGCAGAAGATGGCAGTGATGTGTTCACCCCGTTACGGAGCGTTATCCTGACTTTTGAACCTACAATCCGTCTTCCTCCCCGAATTGCCCTTGGGTTTCAGACCTTCACAGTCCAAGAGTATATAGAAGGCCCCATACAGTGTTATAACTGCCAACGATTTGGCCATATTGCACGAAATTGCCGAGGTTCTACACGGTGTGGCATCTGCGCCGGACCTCACCGGAGATCAGACTGCAACAATAAAAGAGAGCCAAAGTGTGCTAACTGCCAATCCAGCCATTCCGCATCATTTTCTTTATGTCCTGTCAAGACCGCCGCCACCAAGAGGCACCAAGACCGAACCCTACGACTTCCGTCTGATGCTCCTAGGGATGCTAGTGCCACACTCCCGTCTCGTACAAATGCACAAGAATTTCCTGCACTACCCCCTCGATCTGCACCAGGTAAACGAGGGTCGCTGAACACAGTCGCGGCTACGCCTCTCACAAGCGCACCGCCTCCTCGTCCATCAAGACAGATTACAAACACTTACGCCAGTGTGACGGAACCAGCACCCTCATCAGCCCCCCAATATATGCCTCCTCTGGGACTCTTCTCAGCGGTACTCGCTGCCCTTAAGGCCATTGTCTCTGCTTTTCCTGGTGCGTCGCAACTGCCCGAGGTTCAAGCGCTTCTGGCACTGGAGGCATTATCTTCGCATCAGCATGACGGAATTGTATAAAAAAGCCCTGGCCATGCAGTGGAATCCTCGAAGCCTGCGTAACAAGCTCCCAGATTTTAAATTACATCTCCAACAGTACAAGTTCCCTTTCATAGCTATATGCGAACACGGCATGGATTGTACACATCGTGTTAGTGGATACACAATCTATCGCTCTCATCATTCCCCTGAGAGTAGAGCAGCGCTATACGTTCGCAATGATCTCGTTGCTGCACCCATCGGCTCAGTTTGTCATCGCTCTTATGATTACGTCACATGCAGGATCCGCCTTGGCCCCATGCTGTTAACGGTCGTCAGTATCTATATCCGTCCCGCGGTACAGGTCCCGTGGAGTGACCTTGAACGCTTACTTGGTTCTCTGGAAGCCCCGGCGCTTGTGCTAGGGGACTTCAATGCACATCACTCGGCCTGGGGAAGCCGAAGGACGGACAGTAGGGGAAGGAGGTTGTTAGAGGCAATGGAGAATAATAACATGTGCCTGCTGAACAACCGCGAGCCCACTTACATGCGATCCCCACTGTCACTTGATGTATTGGACCTCTCGTGGTCCTCAACCGACATGATTCGCCACTTGTCGTGCGCTACGGACGTCGACACTAGAGGTAGCGATCATTTTCCTCTATATATTTCGCACGACAGACTGCCCCTCTCAGCCACTGCTGGACTGATTTCTTTCACAAACTGGAGACGTTTTCGTGAGGGCCTCAGAACGTCAGGATGCTGCTCAGGATGCTTCAGCGCCGCAGAAGCAGCACTCTCGTCTCGGAACCGGACCCGTATTGTTCTGCTCAGAGGAGACCGCCGTTCAATTCTGCGACGTCTAGTGACACCCCTGGCTTCCCGCCAACGGACAACCGACATTCTTCCCCCCTCTATGTTGAACAGAGTTGATCCCATGCTCGCTTTCCGCATGCCACGAAACACATCTCGTCAGGATGCTGCATTAATCCACCGCATGCGCCTCGATGTGGCCTTTACAGCTCAGTGGCGTTACCGCTTGAGACAAATTGATTCTCCCACCTGTTGCCACTGTGGTGCTCTTGAGGATCTGGAGCACATTCTTCTTCATTGCCCTCACTACGAACCTTCCCGAATCACACTCTCCGAGTCTCTTCGTCAGCTGGACTCTCGCCCTTTCTCCCTACCGAAATTGCTTGGTCCCTGGCCCAATCCAGCCCAGCAACGCTCTGCGCTCAAAGCTCTTCTGACATTTCTGGACACCATCGGACTTCGATCGTTATTGTAAAGGGGCTCGTTATTTTATTCCCCCCATTCCACCAAGCACTGGGGTAGAGTATCGCCTGTTGCGATGAAACTCCCCACTCTCCAAGGTCGAAAATAAAGTTGTTGTTGTTGCTTACTTTTCCCCCTGCCAGCATGGCTTCCGTAAAAATTTCTAGTGTGAAACACAACTAGCTGTTTTTTTTCCACGACCTCCACTCAAATATGGACAGTTGTACAAACAGATGCCGTGTTCCTGGACTTTGCTAAAGCCTTTGATTCTGTACCGCACGCTAGATTAATGGTAAAACTCTCACAACTAGGCCTTGACGCACATGTTCTCTCCTGGAATCATATGTTCTTAACTGACCGCCTCCAGTCCACTTTCGTCAACAACCATTCCTCGTCCTTTTGTCACATATCATCTGGTGTCCCCCAGGGTACGGCCTTTGGGGTATGTGAATAAATAAATAAATAATGCTTGTCTAGTGAAGCCTCATTTGCTGTGAAATAATTCTGCAATTTAGTTTATCGCGTAGGCACAGAAAGAATTTTGCCGCAAGCTTTGTATTTGACGATCGTAGCAATGACTTGAGCCAAAGTTTATCATTGCTTGTGATTCATATTTAGGTGTCCAAGAACACTACAAGGGATTGGTGTTGATGGACAACGTTAAGTAGTTATAGATGTAGTTAAACTACATTGCAGTAGTTAAAGAAGTAGTTTTAACTACTCCCCTGAAAAGTAGTTGAACTACTAGTTAAACTACTCAATCGCAAAGTAGTTAGTAGTTATAGTTAAACTACTGTAGAAGTAGTTAGTGGCCATCACTGATGGTTTCATCTTGAAAATAGTCTTTCTGTTCCTCCTGCACAGGCTTCAATATGGGCTCCATGTTAGGTTTCGGCGGGCACGCTTTGCAGCACGTGTGATTGCTGGCGAGGCACCTTCAGGTGTGCTTGCTTCACTTGTAACAGGCGATGCTCGACTGCTCGATGCTCCCGTTACTCTGTTTTTTTAAACGATTTGGATGCACAATAAGTGTTGGTAGATTCAGTTTGACCAATAGCGGCAAGATGCGATTGAAGTAAGGAGGAGTTGGAACATTTCTCGCTCTCGAGACAAGATAATAAACGAGATCGATTATATTACTATTCTCCAACGTTTGACCGTCAACGATTACTTCGAAGGTTTGCGCATTCCAGGAGATTGTTGGTTGTAGAAGTTGCAGAAGTTGGTTTGCTCTGACCTTATAACCACTACTCATAAAACCAACAATTGTGTCACTTTTCTCCCCCTCCTCGGTCTGTGTTCCTTCTTCTCGCGATCCAGGAAGTGCTTCGCTTGTATGTTGTTTTGCAGCTCTACTTGAATGTAGCAAAGAGTGAAGATACTGAATTATCTCTTTTGCCTTGATGTCATCCGGTTCATCTTTCTTCAATATATTTGGGATGTGATCTTCTCGGTAAGGTACAAGTTCGTATTTCTGCATCGATTATACTCCGATTGCTTTTGCAATCGCTCTTCCACCCAATGAGGAGATGAGACCCAACAAAGGTGGTAATAGAAACTGCAGAAAACCACCTGATTGTTGCAAGACCTTTTTAGCTTTCTTGACCCCCGTTGTGTCTCGTTTTGCCAAAATGCGAATTGATGCTGTGTAAGGTTTTAATTGCTTTCTTACTCTCGGAGTTACTGTGACGTTTCCTTCACAAAGGTTCATACAAATTTCTCTGACCGTATTCAACTGATCCTTTGTAGCATGCTCCAAAAGATAATAACGTTGCTCGGGTGATGTAGTTTCTGCGAGCAAGTGAAGAAAATGAATATTCTTCTTTACACGTTTCATGTTTTATATACTATTTGGCGATGATCGTCGGGAAATATGTTCGTCCACACTCGATAGTGGTCTTAACAATTTTGAGACAAGTCAATTACGATGTATGAATACGGTTTCTTACAAGCACCCTTATATATGCTTGTCAATAAGTCGCTTTTGTTCCGTCCAAACAATTGTCGCGAAAGTATTTGTAATTGATCCACAGTTCGAGCAGAACGACATAGAATTAGAGCACTGCTATTGAACTGGATACATCTATACAGAGGATCATTAACAAATAAATATTGAGTAATGAAGATGGCCGAACAGTTGAGATGGTGGCATCCAGCTACATAGAAGTTACAGATTTCTTTTAGCCTTTTCTTGTCAGCCAAGCAATCGTCAAATATGATTAAAGAATTTCTAACATCCTCCAGGTTAGTGGGAATATCTTGACTGAAAGTTACCTCGGGAAAATCGTCAAAAATAGGTTGCTTGTACAAGTATATGTATAGTATACGATCGAAAGGTTTATCGAAGAGGGTGGCTCTATGCTTGATCAAACGTGTAACGAGTGTAGTCTTTCCACTTTGACTTTGTCCAGATATAGTCATTGAGATAGGAGTGATCAACCTCTAAGGTCTAACCTCAGTCATCTCTTCCAAGTAAAGGAAGTCTGGTATAAATAGCACATTACATAAGACTTTTACTCTTTTTTTCTTCAAGCATGTGTGTTTTTTTATGAAAACGATAAATGGCAAACAACACTTAACCTTTATGCACTCCTTTAGTTTGTCAATGTTGGATATGGGAGCTGAGAAACTCATATCTGTATATCTTGTGCAGCAAGTCAGTGTAGAATTCTCAAGTTCTAGCACTTTCAGTTTGTGCAAACACGCAATATGAGTCTGTGACTGTATCTTTTTTTTTTCGGAACAAGTCTGTTCTAGACGTTTTTTTTTCTTACTTTTTTCCTGTTCAAACTTGTCTAGACATGTGATGAGCACGTGATTGGTTACGTCAGAGAAGGTAACCAACAAAGTCAAACATGTCTATGCATGCACTGTTCGCAAAGCGCTATATAAGACTGCCCTCCATGACGATTCTTCGCACAGATCCTCACAGGAGGAAGGGTACGTTACACTTTTTTCCTTTCGCTCCGATATGTGGGAAGGTGTGCTTATATTTATTCTTATTTTCAGCTTCACTCTGTGTGTAGAAAAGAATAAGTGAGCCAGAGAGAGAAGTCACCACAAGAGAAGGTATGACATCTATTTTGGATAAGCTCGATAAACTCAAGAAACCTGGAGATGGAGATATTCAGAAAATGAGTACCCTACCGAAGAATGAAAAGCTGGAGGTCTTGGATTTGCGAAAGATTGACACGGTGTACGGCGAAGCGGTCTATGTAGAAGTGTTGATGGAGAACGACAAACGTGTAAAGTTCTACCTTCCTAGTCGCTTTAAGCGTTTGACAGAGGATGATCTAGAGGAGATGAGACAACTGCCAAATCTTAAAATTGAGAAAAAGGAGAGATTCAAATATGGCAAGAGAGTTGCCTCGCCCGACATTCTATTCACTCATGGGAAGAAAAAGTGATGATACATCGACATATCGGCAGCTCCCATCCTGAGACACTTCCCTCCACATCATGGTGACCTGTCACTTATGTCCTCAACACGAACGTCAGTACTATGCAACAATAGAGGGACTCCAAATTCATCTGGCAAACGTTCACGAACTCCAGACACCCTGCATACCATTTTGTGAGACTCTCTGCACACTACAGAACTACACGAAACGCTTCGAGTTGAATCTACATGACACAGACGAGGCGGGGCATGAAGTGACAACGTTTTTTCATGAGTATGAACACTATCTTGCTAATGTATTGCGACACTTTGGATTCCCACTGCGCTACTTCACATTTCTTAAAGTAGAACTTGGGCGACATACGCCCGATGAGGAGTTACGACTTGAGATTCATTTTGTACCTTCTAAAGTGAGAACTGTTTGGTCAGAGGGAGATGTACTGCCTTCGATTGCGCAGTCGAGTAGTGAGATAGCACAAACATTAGAAAACTTAGAAATTCAAGGCTCCGGTTTTTTTCTCTTTCGCATTCTTGCTTGTATTCTAAACATTGGACGTTTGGCTCCTCAACTAATTGGATGTTCCCAATTTGAGTTACCGAGTGAATTGAATCGAAAGTATCGTTCCCTGTTGAATGTGGATTACGGACTACATGAAGATGAAGAGAACATGTGTTTTGCCTTCTCCGTGATTGCTGGACTACATCCTGCCTCGCATCACAGGCGGAGGGCATCTTCCTACAGACCATACATAACACAGTATGTATTTCCTGATACATTTCTCGTAGCTTTCCCAAAAGATGTAGAGATATTTGAGAAACGTAATGAAATTAGCATTATTGTGTACGCGTACGAAAAGGAAGAAAACTACATTTACCCCATCAAAGTTGTTGATGAGGAGCGTCAGAAACATGTGGACTTGTTACTAGTTGACTCTCATTTTGTGCTCATCGCAAATTTTAATGGATTGTTTGTTCCACGTGGACAATTTCATTGTAAAAGATGTACAATGGGCTTCTGCTCAGAGGGAAGTCTGAAGTGTCATTTAAGTATGTGTAAGCAACAGAAAGTAGCCAAGACCATTTACCCAAAGAAGGGAGAGACATTAGCATTTGCAGGGGAACATCTCATGTCAGAAGTTCCCTTCTACTGTGTGTATGACTTTGAAAGTGTGCTGTCACCGTGTCTGGATTCAGGAAATGTGTATGAAGATCACATCCCCTCTTCATTTTGTCTGGTAGTGATACGCGCATCCGACTCATATGTCCTCCAAAAGCATCTGTATCGTGGACCTAATTGTGTCACTGTCTTTATGGAGCTACTGCACAGACTCCATGACGACATTTTGGAATGGATACGTACAATTGCCCCTCTAGAAATGACCGCAGAAAACGAGCAGCAGCATGCCACAGCAAGTCACTGCAACGTTTGCCAGGAATCTTTTGCAAAGAAGCAAAAAGTTCGTGACCATGACCATGTAAGTGGAAAATTTCGACAAACTTTGTGTAACACCTGTAACTTAAAACTGAGAGTGCCTCCTATGATTCCAATCATTGCACACAATGCCAACTATGACTTGAGTTTTCTTTTGTCTCACTTGCATTTGCTTAAGAAAGTAGACATAAAGGTGATTGCCAGTAGCTCCCAAAAATTCAAGGCTATAGACGTTGGCTCTTATCGATTCCTAGATAGTTTAAACTTCCTGAATGCAAGTCTCGAAACATTAGTGAAAAATCTACGTGAGAAAGGTGAAGACAACTTTTGTTGTCTTCGTCAATTTTTTCCAAACGAAGAAAACTTCCAACTAGTTGTTCGCAAAGGAGTGTTTTGTTACAATTTTGTCACCACTTTCGAAGCCTACAATGAGCTTTCTCTACCTCCTCGGGATCAATTCTTCAACACTTTGAATGGGACAGAAGTAAGTGAAGAAGATTATTGTCATGCACAGAGGGTCTTTGAAAAATTTCAACTCCGTAATCTGGGAGAGTATTCAGACCTATATTTACTCACAGACGCACTGCTTTTAGCAGACGTGTTTCAGGGCTTTCGTAGGTGGACACTTGACTTTCACAAGATTGAACCTTTTCACTTTGTGTCTCTGCCCGGATTAAGCATGTCTTGCGCCCTAAAAATGAGTAAGGTAGAGCTAGAGTTGATTCACGACCCTGACGCATACCTGCTGATTGAAAATGGCATACGAGGAGGTATTACACAGTGTTCGCTGAGGAAAGCGACTGCAAATGTACCAGGAACAGAGCAGTTTGACCCCAAAAGCCCAAGTAGCTTGATCCACTACATAGACGTTAATGGGCTTTACGGTTCAGTAATGAGAGAACCACTACCTTACGGAGGTTTCGAGTGGCTCACAGAGGATGAAATCACGAACTTGGATATAACACACCTCCCAGATGATGCACCTATGGGTTACTTCCTCAAGGTAGATCTAGCATATGACAAAGAAATCCACCAACGTCACAGAGATATGCCAGTTGCCCCCGAGAAAATGTCAGTTCCCTATGATCTGCTGTCAGAGTATCAAAAGGAATTGATGAAGAAGTTTCACCTTCCTGAGAAAGCTACCGATGCAAAATTACTGTTGACATTATTCGACAAAGAGAGATATTTTCTACACTATCGCAATCTGCAGTTGTATATGCATTTGGGCTTGCGTCTCACCAAAGTTCACAGGGTTCTAAAGTTCAATCAAAACCCTTTCTCCGATCCTATGTGGACTTCAATCACGATCTTCGAAAACGAGCTACGAATGCCTTCGAAAGCTCCCAAGCTAAGATTGCAATTAATAGCGTGTACGGACGTTCGTGTATGCAGGTTAGAAAGTTTGTAAACAGTCGTCTCACAGTAACCGACGAACAAGTGCTCAGACTCCTACGCAAACCAAACCTAAAGGAGTTCCGACCGCTGAGCTCTCATGTTATCCTCTTCCAATTCTCTCAATCTGTGCTCCGCATGAGACAGCCACTGTACCTAGGATTCGCGATACTGGAACTGTCCAAGCTGAAGATGTTTGATTTTTACCACAACCACCTTCTTCGTGTAGCTCCAGATACTAGACTGTTGTATATGGACACAGATTCCTTCATCATAAAGTTGAGTGAAGAGAAAGCGCTTCTCGAACTAGCTGACAAGCATCTGGATAACTCCCCAACAACACAGTGACCGCCTCAGTTCGTCCTGGGGATGCCATCAAGGGACAGAGATGACATCCTCAGGAGATCCTCACCAGATCCTCAAATTGTCCTCAATGTGTCAAAGTGGCACTCCCAAGCTCATCCTGGTGACGTCCTGCGGAAATCACCAGGGACAGTACCAGGACGGTCCCAGGAGGCCTGTAGGAGCCTCTTCCCTGTGCACTTTCTGCATGCATAGGCCTCATATACACTTTCCTTTATGCACCCTCACCACCCAGTTGTAAATGCTTTTACAGCCGGGCAGTGCTGGGCAGTGCGGCGCAGTGCGGGAGCATTACAATGAAAGTAAATGGACTAGAACTTTATTGCACAGAACATTACACTGGTTTATATGAAAGAGTTGAGAATGCTGCCAGTTATCACAAATGACAAAGATGGTATAAGGTACTAGTTAATGTCACTGAACTAACACCAACCAAATGTCTATAAAAGTAAAATGTGTGTGAAGTAGCACTAACAGCCGGTACAAAGCAGAGGTATTGCACAAATCAAGCACTCAACATAATTCAAATGCATGGAGACTTCTGAGCAAAAGGTCTAAAAGTGCAAAATGTGTGAAGTAGCACAAACAACAGGTGCAAAATGCAGGTAAAGCATATAAAGCACTCAACATCACTCAACTGAAATGACTCAGAATAAAGGCCTTTAAAAGTTCAAAGGGCAGAAAGCAGTGCAAATAGCAGGTACGAAGTGGAGATAAGGCGCGCACAACTCGGTATAAAAAATATATATAGCAGGTAAACATATAAAAGCAGTTGTAGTTGTGCCACTGATGTGACTAACAAGGTGGTACATTTCCATGTCACAGTGGTAATGACTTAAGATACGACGGCAGAAAAATAGTCGATGTCAAGTTGCCGTTGATGAGTAGATCAAAGAGTGATATAAAACGGTAGGAGCAACGTATTTATTTACACATGGTAACAAGACTTTCGTGCACGAGACTGCACTTCAGGTTACAAAAATATGAATACGGTACAGGAGCATCTGACGAAGGAGTTTTCGTATGAGAGGTGTCATCCGTCGCCATAACCCCCTCTTTTATCCGTAATGCCTGGAACGTCACCTACATGCGTTCCCATTTCCCGTGTAAGCCTTTGGACTCGCGTTATGTTGCGCTTCTGATACCCCTTCATTTGTATTTATGTTCTTTTCATTTTTACCTGTATTTACATTCTTTCCATCACCCTGCTACCCTCTCATACGAAAACTCCTTCGTCAATTGTATATGAGAGGGTAGCAGGGTGATGGAAAGAATGTAAATACAGGTAAAAATGAAAAGAACAAATACAAATGAAGGGGTATCAGAAGCGCAACATAACGCGAGTCCAAAGGCTTACACGGGAAATGGGAACGCATGTAGGTGACGTTCCAGGAATTAAGGATAAAAGAGGGGGTTATGGCGACGGACGACACCTCTCATACGGACCTCTCATACGAAAACTCCTTCGTCAGATGTTCCTGTACCGTATTCATATTTTTGTAACCTGAAGAAGTGCATTCTCGTGCACGAAAGTCTTGTTACCATGTGTAAATAAATAAGTTGCTCCTACCGTTTTATATCACTCTTTGGTAATGACTTAGCAAGAATGCAAAATGTAATGCACATTTAAAATAACCAGACTAGAGGCTTCATAGCTGGATAATGTATAAAAAATAAAATAAATAAAGCTGTGCCTTGGAAGATAAAAAAGTGCCTGGAACGTATCTGAGTACACGACATGCTCCTCCTCCAAGAGCTGTGACGCACACATGTAACTGCTTGAAACATGGCTTGCTCACAGATAACTAAAGGTTAGTATAAGTGCTGAAAGTCCTTAGCAGTTTTAAATTGACTGGTAAACAGCTGCGTGCTGCAGCATTGCACATCATGCTCCTCCTCCTGTGATTGCATGACCCTCATGTAGGAAGCGTATTGGAAAACAAGGCTATGGTCCTCACTTAGGAAAGCTCGAATTTGGATACGAGCAAAAGACGGATGAAACAATTCAAAGCTGGCAGGGCATTTACTTTCCAGGCCACTTGTTCGTTCCTTTCTTTCAGTCGCTGTGCACCCTCCCGTGTGTGACCTTGTAGCCGGAAATTAAATGTCCTGCCAGTTTTGAGTTATTTGGTCCATCTCTTCCCTGTGTCCAAATTCAGGCTTACCCAAGTGAGGACCAAGGTTTCATTCTTCAATACCTTTGCTATATGAGGGTCACACATTCACCAAAGGAACACCATGTTGTGCAGTTTTTCACAACTGCTTACAAGATAGGTGACGATGAGCAGTGTTATTTGCTCACATTCTCAGAACAACTTTCGCAGGCATTTAGCAGGTAGCAGAGGTGCCGCTGTGACTCTTCTTTTTCTGCAACCTTTCGTTCGCATGTCTTAGCCATGTTTGAGTGACTTTCTCGATGTCAGATGCTGTTGCAGCTGCCGGTGGGGTCGTGAGTGAACCTGCAAAATATGAAGAGGTCAGCTCTCCTGTGTGTAGGCTCCATGTGCAAGCTTCATATGGAGCAGAACCTTGTTAATTCAACAAACAAACCTAAATCAAGAAGCCACTGAAATTAATTACAATAGAAACCCTATGTCTAAACTCTCTGGGACCAGTACGAAAGTTTACTACATCAGGAATTTTATTATATCAGTTTTATTCTATAGGTACCGGAGTTCTCGTTTACTATAAGCAGAGTTTTACTACAAGCTGCGTTACTATAACGAGGTTCTACTGTAGTTGCCAGTCGCCACCACCGTCAGTAAATTGGTCACCAGAGTGAAGACTTGTGCGTGTGCATAAATGTCTGCTCTACAGATGCGCTGAAATGAAAACGCACAGATTAGTTCTTACAGATGGTTTTGTGATGCACACTGTGGCACGGACAGGAAAATGCTCAACCTTGTTCAGGTTTCATAGCATCGCAATACCTGAACGAATGAGTTGACGTGGGAGTGATTGAGCAGTTCTACCCAGCTACTGCATTGACTTCCTCTTTCATGCTGCCTTATAGCATTAACATTGCACAGAACCCCTGTACGTTGCATACCTGCCAACTTGGGAACATCCGAATTAGGGAGATTTGAAAGGCGGGGGGGGACGTTTTTTTGCAAATGAACTTGCTATGTGATATAGGAGAAAGCCGATGTTGAGAGTGGTAGGATTCGCACCAGCCGATACTAAAGTCAGCATCATCGCGTGCGTCACTTTTGTTTTGTCAATAAAAAAACAGCAGACTGTCACGGCGCACGAGACTGCCCACGGGCATTCGGTTTGCAGCAGCTGACAGGAACAGATGACTATTTCTTGGTCTTCTAACACTGCACTAACATTGGTTATGGGCCCAGCATGGAGGCTTTTATGTGCATATGTAACAGGCATGCTCGACTCCAGCAGACTTATCAGGCACAATCTTTGCAGCAGGAGACTTTACCCTCTCCAAGAAACTATCTGGGTCTCTGACTGTGACGAGGCCACACCACATTGCTAAAAGAACGTGAACTCACGAAACTATGTCTCTCTTCTCTTTGCGATGCTGAACTGCCCTCACATTCAACACTACCCGTTCAGCACTGCCTGAGTAACGTGGTTGAACTTCAAAAGCCCATCTTGACTTCCCACTAGAGCTACATAGTAGTTGTTGAACAATTAGTTAACGAGTCATTAAAAAGGTAGTTTGCACGATACATCCCAACCATCGGTTACAGTTGTACATCACAGTCGTCAGTTACGTGAACAGCAACTGCAAACACTTTCCGTTCAGCACGCTTATCATGAGCTCCTGTGCGCAGTTTCGAGCACACATGTACAGCTTTGCAACATCGGGAGTTGGGAACACGGAGGAGAAGGGCCCGCACGGATAATATCGTAGTCCGGTCCTTGTCTCGATATGGGAAAATCTGATGTAGCTAGTACATTTTGTCTTTGCGCTTAACGTGGTTCTTGTGCTCCCCCAACGTAACGTGGGTAACAACAGTGTCAGGCTACTCTGCACGAATGCTGATGTCGCAGTCATAAACTGTGCAGAACACATGGTGCCTTTTCCTGGGCCCGATCACGCGTCCCAATTCAGTTGTCTATTGCTTCAGATACTTGTTTTGCTTACACAGAGCCGTGATCTGCAATATGCGACGCAGAAACACTGCAAAGGCACCCTTGTCGTCCTAAAACACGGACGAAATGCGCGGAAATTAGAAGCTCAGGACTAGAATAGAAAGCGGCAGCGATACAGATGGCAATCGGGCTAGAATGGGATAGACGTTAATTCTGGGTGGCCAGACAAAACGCAAGCGTTCTAGATACTGAGGAGGAAACTGCATTTTCCGGGAGATTTGCTTCTCAATCGTACAATCGCACAAAACAGTCTGAATCCGGGAGTCTCCCGGATGAATCGGGAGACTTGGCAGGTATGATGTGAAAATTTGGCAAGAAAGGAAACAGCAATTTGCCAATCATGCGTACATCAGCAAAAACATGGAGCAGCGTATCACATCAATTTTACCAAACAGAAATTCCACACCGTAACCACACTGACTGCAACCAGCATGCAACTACAGTACAGAAACATACGACATACTTAGCATGATAGCTGTGAGCTGAAGTGATTGGAACTTTTCCTTTGACCCTGTCCCAGTCCAATTAAAGCACACAGCGACCTCGTCTGACAGGAGATGGTAGAGAATCCGCCGTACTCTGTCACCGGTGTTGTTGCCTCCCAGTGTTGTCATGAACTTGCGCTGAGAGGAAAATATGTGATTGCATCATTCCAGAAATATCTATCAGTAAACGCTGAAGCAGTCAAACAGAGGCCCAGTTATTGCACGGCGTGAGAGGAAGCAGGCCATAAGTAGGGTTCCTCATAATTGGCAAGCATGTTTGTTGAGAACTGGAGGAAATGTTAGTTGTTTGCACCTGTCCTATTTTTTTCTGCACAGTCACAAGGACAACAGCTTTTGGCAAACCCTTTCTGAACTGTAGTAAGAGTAGCAAAAAACAACAACAGGTCAGCACTGTTCAAAGATTTTCTCCAGAATAGCAGGTAATGTTCGTGATATGTCACCCACGCTTTAGGAGGGAAATTTAGCCCAACCTAAAAATGAGCGAGGGCATGAAACGTATTATCAAATTGGCAGTACTTAAGACAAGGCAAACGTTGCATGCAACAGTGGTGGCAGCATGAGTCTAAGATCAAACAATTATAGTGCTCTATTTGTGGGGTAATCAACAGTAAAAACAAGTTCAGGAGCTGAAGATCTGATCACATGCCAACAATGAAATAGGAGCAACAAGTACTGTTGTGCACCCCACAAATGGAACACTACAATTCCTTTATCTGAGACTCGTGCTCAGGCCGTCCCATGGCGTTGGTCTTACGGGATTTTTTTTTTTTATTGGGTGTGAGCGCCGCGAAGTAACTGTGGCTAGGAGCGGTGTACAGAAATGGACAGGCGGAGAGAGGACAGCAGCAAGGAGTGGGGGACAGGGGGGTTAGTATTAGTGATGTCACGAACTTTTTGCAAACCCGCGGTTCGACTGACAACCTGGTGGTTCGCAAGGTTCGGCGAACCTTCGAATTTCTTGTCAGTTTCGCAAAGGTTCGCAAAAGTTCACAGCTGAATTTAGCTGATTTTTTAGCTGCTTTTTAACTTTGAGCGAAACGGACAAAAAGTAAAAAATCGAGCGATAATGAAAGGTCACGTGCACCCACCCGTGCGAGGTACATATTTCTGCCCACATGAGCAAGGCTACAGTCGACTAATGGTATAGTTGCATTTATTTATGCTGTGAGCTACAACACAGAAAGCAGAAAACGGTTTCCTTTGCCAATCAAAGAGATATTTCTCATATTGCTGTTATTCAAGAAGACTCAGAAGAGGATGGTATAATTACCAGCTGGCTATAAACTTCGTGGTGCCCTGGATGACAGGTAAGCGACGAAAGTCCGCCCCAAACCAGAGCCCACTAGTGTTCTTGTTTCGTGGTAAACGTAGTTTGTACATTTAAGATTTAACTGCTAACAGTTTTGCGCCGTTGTCCTTGCGTGCTTTGTTTTCTTACCGACTGTCTGTTTACTCTGCAAAGGTGTATGTAGGAATGCTAGGTGGTACCGTGGTAGGCGCAGGTATAAGTTTCTGTTGCTAGAAAAGTACAAATCGAAGGAAAGCTAACTGATTTATCGTACATACTGTACAGGAGGACATATTTTCTGATGTGATTAAGCCTAATTAAGTCTTGAGCGGCGTACGTTGGACTGTTTACGTTTCCGGGCAGGTCATGCCAGCGCATGCGCAGTGAAGTCGAACTTTCGCGAATTTTTCTGAGAAAAGTTCAAAAGTTTCGAACTTTTGCGAACTCGAACTTTGCCAGGATCGTGACATCACTAGTTAGTATGCGTCCTGGGCCGACTTCAGGAGGAACTGTGCCGACATTAGTCTGGAAAGTCTTCAGAAAACCCAGGGAAAACCTCAGACAGCACATCCAGCGGTAGGATTCGAACCCACCACCTCCCAGTCTTCAGGACGACCTTGGTTACCACCACAGAAAATTAGATCCAAAATCTGTTCTGCTGGCAAACAGTTGCCACTCCAAGAGTGTAAAGCTAGGCCTGGTCACACGTTTACTGTCAAATGCAGTGAAAAAATCTTGCATGCACTTCGTTAACGGTTGTGTCATCTGGCAGATTGCATGTTTCACAGAGGCTAGATCCAGCAGTTGTATGATTTCTTGCGGCCGAAGGAAACTTGAAATGCGCATTTTCGGGCAAGCAAATGTTCGAGAGGCAAACACTGAAATTTGCATTGTGATTCCATATTCCCACAGCACTTCCCATAATCAGCTGGGCGTTGCCACAAAGTTTGATATTAATTTGGTCTTCAAAAACAATTTTCGTCTTGATGCTTTACCGCCTTTTCAAAAGTAAGACTATGCCTGTTAAAAACCACAGGGATAAGTTTGTAAACTGCACTTCCAGAATTGTATATAAAATCCCTTTAGCCTGCGGTTTCTTCTATATTGGCTAGAGTAAGCGTCGTTTAAATGACAGGCTGCTGGTACACGCCCGTAAAGTAAAACAGGAAGGCTTCTCCGCGGAATTGGTTAAGCACCTCTGTGACTGCCACAGACACTATGCTATGGACAGAGACAGTGGTCAAAGCAAGAGACCTCAATAGGGGGCTGCTACGGGAGACACTGGCCATTCAGTCTCATGGGAATTGTGTCAGCAGCGCGTCGGTGACCTTCGGTCCTGCTTTGGGGAAACTGCTACGTCCCTCCTGTCCCACTTGAATGTTACTTAAACTGTGTGCGCGAATTAAACAGTTTAGCTGCGTTTGAGACGTTGTCTGTGTTTGTCCATTTTTCTTCACCTAGTCTCGGGTTTTTCATCATGGATATCTACCACGAGCTCGCTTGCTTTCTAATCCTACTAATACTTTGTCGAGCGTGCTTTTGTGTTTTCACACTAAGAAGTGGTGGGTGACGTGGAAAATTTCAGTGTGCGATGGACAACATTTAATTTTTCATATTCCCGGCTATCCTAGGTGATGGCAAATGCATTTCGGTAGTGCCAAAGAACAGGTGCTCTTGCTTTCATTAACCCCTGACAAGCACATTTTAGTTAGCCCTTTTTTCTTACCTTCCTTTACAATATGGACGTTTTTTTTATGCGGGCTACGACTCTGCTGATGTGCTGAGCACTTTCTGAATGCGTGAAAACTTACATGTCAGGCCGGACCCACTTATATCATGTTCGTTGGACTATGATATAACGAAGTTTGTGACCTACCAATGACTCGCGCTTCTCTGGTGACGTCTTCAGCTCATCGTCGAAGTGCAAAAATGATTCAACATCTGTCAACTGCTCAAAGGTCGTGGTTGTATCTGAAGAGCAAGGCTGCTGCAGGCATTCAGCAATTGCGTCAAGTTGCTCAGAGTGCTCAGCCAGACGTAGCTGGATGACGTTCAACGAGCGCAGCACTTTCTTCTCAAACTCTGCAAAAAGGAGCTATATGAATCAACAAAGGCCTCAATTCAACACAACATCATCCAACTAATAGTGAGGTTATGAGCTTCCCAGGTTTTATTCTTTTTTCCCAGACTTCCAGTGAATTTTTAAATTAAAGCCAAGTTCACTTTAGCTTGAAAGTATGTGGGGGGAAAGCTGGTTGAAGTCAGCATATATTTGAGTGCCACATCTACAGACCAATGAGAAACAGATAGACATAGAACAGTAATTCGCATTTGTATGAACCACATAACTTGACCAAATTTAGCCTGAATTATTGGTCTAAGGTCAAAATTAGAGGGTGCAAAAGTATCCAAAATTTCAAATATTAGAATATTCTTGATATTCAAATCATATTCATATTCACGGGTGATATTAGCCCCTGTGCACTATCAGTGCCCCCCCCCCAGGCTTCCGGCAAATATTTGTTGAACAGAGCCGGACTTCTTCGAGTCTGACTAAACTAAGGTTTCTGTTCAACAAGCATTGCCCAAAAGCCATGAGGTTGCCTGTGATCGCGCCTTGGGATGCAACTGTGCGATATGATTAAGTATGCAGGCAGCTGTGCCACAACCCTATTACCAGCATTTTCGTGGACACGCAATCTTGCACCGGTGTGATGGAAGCAAAAGTGGAAAATTTAAAGCTTTATTTTTGTTTTTTTGTCTTGGGTGCACAGTACAATTGTACAAATGCGGTAACCCCACAAAATAAGCAGCAAACAGGCACAGAGGAACCAGCTCTACCTCTTTGTAATCACTCACTCCAGGAGGAAAAGGCACCTCGAAATCAAGGTTTCAGACAAATGTGTCACAAGCAGTGCAAGGGGAGAGCACAATACCTGATGCCATTGCAGGCTCCTCAGTTCTTCGGGTACTTGAAATTGAAGGTAGGGGCGAGAAGCGTTCACCCGAGCTAGTTGATCCACAGCTTCCCCTGAATGGACCTGCTGGATGGTATGCAAAATTTTGCACGTTACGGCACACAAGCGAATTCAGTGCTACGCTTCAACAGACCCCTCTGCCATTCGGATCCACTATGCTCCAGCTCATCAACAGGGTAACGATGTTGATTCAGGTCACGGTGTTGATTTGCTGCACAGAAATCTGAAGAAAAACCTGTTATGAAAATTGTACACATGTCTGGCATCGGCTATGATGGACACTGACTATGGCTGTACTTCTGGATACTGTAGCACTACTGTTGTGAGCATATGGTGTTACCTGTGGCTGTGGTGGCCTTGCACTGATTTGCAGGTAGGGAGGCTAATGGCATCCTCAAATTCGTCCCCGAGCGCCGCATCAGTGGCACTGCTGTGCTCAAAATAATACAGAGACTATAAATATGATGCTAGATGCAAGAGATTTTGCTTTTATAATAAACGCACCCTTGTTGCAAGAGGCACCGGTGTGCCTGGATTTTCCGAAGCTTGACTCCTGAGCACGACTGTCAGCTGCATCTAGACAAATGGGCAGCGAACCAATAGTACTCACAAAAACAAATATCGATCACCATTTGCATGCAGGCAGAGGTGGGCGTTTCTCAGAAGCTTTGCTATCACCTCAGTTTTCCAGGAGAAAAATTTTCACCTCAACTCAAATGATTTTGGCCTCCCATCACCATCCTTAAAAAAAATTTTGAACTTCGGTTCACCTGACCTAAAGGGAACAAAAATGTCCCTCACTGCACATAAAAAAATTTTGGAAGTTTTCCTTACCTCGCGTCAAAAGAATTGCAAAAATTACCCTCACATCCCGTCAACAATTTTTCAAAACTTTCTCACTCAATGTTATAATTGCGGCATCAAAATAAGTCAGAAGTAGAGCTGTCACTTCACTTTTCATGCGGATATGAAGACACTGCAACGAAAAATTGCCTCGAAGAGCCAAATATCCTTTTAAGACCATTTTACTGCTGAACCACCCACGGTTAAAAGCACTTCATATTCAATGTTTTGTACAAGTTGTGCACACACTATACCTGAATTAGAACTGTAGTGTGGACAATGACAGGACATGCTTTAGCAATATTTGGCAATAAATTACAAAAGCACTTGTGGTGCGTGGCAAGATCACAGAGACATACCAGAGCATGAACGGCCGGTTACAACGGGCTGAGAAAGGGACCGCAAAGGTTGATGCACTGATGATGCGTCAAAGGTCAGGTCTGGAAATGATTAGTGAGCTCAGTCTGCAACACCAAATAATAAAACAAGAGGAGTACTGTGCAATGTACATTCACCATTGTACGTCTACAAATGTCTGAGGCAAGTGCATGAACACTAACAATTACACAGTGTTGTCTACTGGCATAAAATAGCAAAGTTTGCAGCTGCCACACCACAAAGGTGGCCTATTCTCTAGAAACACTAACTAAGTCAATTCAGTGTAGCTGCTCCAAATGGTAATAGCTGTCGAAACAAAATCCACACCTAAAAGACCTCATATCTGAAGACTCTTATTCTTCCATTCAGCTAGCCCTGAAACTCCATGTGATATAGGTTCCACCTCACTGCTGCCACCCTTCTAATGTCTGCTCAGGGGTGAATTCAGGATTTTTCTGGTGGGGTGGGAGTCCACTGCAGACAAATGTGAGGTGCATGCTTGGATTGGTCCACTGAACACACATGTTAAGTGGAGAATTTAGGGTGGCCATATCCATAGGTCGAGGGCTACATGGGGGCCTTGTTTTCTGTTATCCTCTCAGTTAATTGGCTTCCACAACTAGCGAGGCTTCCTATTTGGGTCTTTTGCAGACATTGCCACAACTATGCATTGTGTTACCCAGACCTATTGTTTGCACGGTGCTGCTGGTGAGAGAGTCTGCTGTTCATCTCTCATTACTGAATGTTGTCTCAGCTGTTTTACTACTGAGAGATGTTCCAGTCCCTTTCTTATTATTCAAACTGCTTCATCAACATCAATACTGTCCCACCATTAGGCTTTACCATACTTTCATCATCACCCAGCCCGACACACAAACACAAACAATGGGGGGGGCCCACTTACCATCATCTTCATCTTCAGCCATAAAGGTTGGAGAGCCCCTGTTCAAGGTTAACGGAGGCTGACTCAGGCTGCGGTTACGGCGAGTACCTAGTTTAAGAATCATCACTGGCTTTCTTAGGGAACAGTTTTGTGGCACACATACATGGAATGTTCATGGAGGCTTACAATGTTGCTTGTGCCTTTGAGAGGACAGAGGTGGAGAGTCTTCATCACTGCTACGTATGACTGAGAAGCGTTTTCTCATTCCCCGCCCATACTTGTCGTCAGGGTTCAAGTCAGATGTATTTTCTGCCACTGGGAGCATTTCTCGGGCCTCACTGTATGTGTCTGTAAAGTGACGCACATTGGAACTGAGAAAAACACAAAATTCGGAACAAAGGTGTTCATACCATACTCGGCGATCTTGATGCAAGAAATGATTCGCCAGCCATATGTAGAGGTTCGCCTTTTACGAACATACAGTCCAATCTTTCTTTCCTCTTTCTCTGGTGGCCAGTAGCACTGATTTTCAGACAACATCCAACTGTCTGGGATGACAGCCACCTCATTGTCCTCCTTTGGAAACTTTACAATGAGGAACTTGTCTGCTGGTACATAACATTCAGCTACAATCGAAAAAAAAAAAACATTTAAAATGCTTTGCCACCTTGTGTTGGAGCTGCGATGCATGAGTATACATAGCTGAAACCAGTATTTTCGTCACTCACAAATTCTGCTAGATAGGTTACAAAAGGGCATGATAGATGCATAAACACGTCTCATCATTTGTGATATGTATAATTACACACATTGCATAAAAGGAGTCTGAAGTGACAAATTAAACTCTTCTCCCAAAGAAAGTAACCCATCTCTGTGGTGGACAATTTCAGGCATTTGGAGAGTAAGCATAAACTCCTGAGTGAGTAAAATAAAGAGAAGTGGGAGAAGTCAAATTTGGCACTGTGGTAGCTTATTCCCCTTTCTAGAGTTTAATGCTGTGGGGGAGTTTCAAAGCAAGAGAGTAACAAAATACACAAAATACACCTGCACAGAAGATCTAATAGGAGGCAGTTGAGTTTTTACAGAAGGGCAGGTGCAACACTGGCTTAAACTCACGTCAAATTCCAACAACTTTGCAGAGTGTCAGAGGCTTTTCGTCATTAAAAGAGGAGAAAATATGTGTACAGGATACTTGAAAAAAGGCAGGAACACGATGCTACAATTTTTCAGTATGTGGCAACGGAAAAACCACATAGCTGTTGTCCTTGTACGGGAGTCGGCAGCACTTCATACGTATGCGCGAAAGTTCACAAACGTTCTGGCCTGGCCTCTGTGAAACAACATGCACACCCAGCAAGGACGACTCACATGGGTATGAGTACAGCTCTTCGACTCGCCTAAATTTTTTCCCTATAATACATATCTCCTGTGTGCTGGACCTCCTTGCCACACCGGTGACCTCCATGAATGTGCCATCATGCAAAAGACATGTACTATCTCTAGCATTAGCCTGAAGGAAAAAGCCCTCTCGCAGCACTACCTTCTTATACATCGGGGGCGTGCACCCTCTGGGTACAGGGGAGCTTACTGACACAAGAGACGGTGTTGCTTCATTAACTTGGCTAACTGGCCTCAGAGGTACACATCTCTCTTCCATGATGCGATTGTGAAGCTGCTCAAGGGTTTCCCTGGCTTACGCAAGTATTCTTTCAACGTGCACATGAAATTCTCAAAAGGAAACGCACTCCATAGGTCCAGTGCGCCATGGATGCGGACGTCGTCGGTCAGGTATTAAAGCATGAAAATTATGCGACACTGACTCTGCACCATAAATTACAGCTTGCTTAGCAACAAATTCATGCAGCAACTGTTCAGCAAAATCAGCATGCATCTCTGACAACCTGGGACTGACTAGGATGGAAGTAGCAACATGCAGTAGCAGAAAATGCTTAAACATTTCATCTGGAAGGGCAGAAGAAAGAACGACTGGTCCAGTATACAAAATAAATGTGCGGAACTCAGTTGCTTTCCATTTGTCGAGGTCACACAATGACCGTGACTTTCGTGAAAAGTCACTGGGTACAAACGGCTTTAACGAAACGTGTTTCACAGAAACTGCTTCACGTATTGACGGTCCCAGCCTGTGACCCTTTGCACCCCTGAACCATATACAAAGTAGCTTCTTCTGCACACCCAAACACACCAAGTGCATATAATCCAGTGGCACCTGCTTCACGAGGTCAATGGGAAGCCTTTCTAGCACAGATGTTCCTACGTGGTGGTCTTCCTGTTCCCGTTGTCGGAACCCTTCATCAGTTCGTAGGGCAGCATCTAGTTCAGGGAAGCACACCCTGTCTTTAAGATACACCCCCTCTGTTGTGCACTTCGTGCAGCTAGAGTACCCCGAATGGCCCTTCAGTGCGAGCACATACGACTTTGCGGGGGCATCGCAAACAATCGCTGAAATACTGACGTGAATGTGCTGTCCTTTAACCTCCATGCCGGTTTCTTGCAAGTCCAAGAACTCAGTGACAAAAGGTTCCAAGAAGGTGTTGGCACACAAGGCTTTGGAGGTCCCATAGTACACACCTACTGGAAAAGGCCGCATGGAACCGCAATTCGTGGCCCGACACAGTATTGGCCAGAACTGGCCGCTTGAGCTTTTTGAAAGTGGAAGGCCGTCGATATTTATTATCACGTTAACCACATCTGGGACACTGCTGCATGCACCGAGGACGTACTCTAGCCCCCTTTCGAGCCCAAAGTGGCAGTACTGCCCATCACACATCTTCATTATTGATTTAATCACCCTAGGTGTGTTAAGTAGTGTTCGAGCACAGCTGGGCAGATAACTGTGACATGAATGGGACTTCAGTAACTTCAGCATATCATTAATGTGCCTATGTTTCACTCCAGAAAGCGCCCAAATCCTCAAGCGCTCAAGGAATACCTGATCTGGATTGAGTTCAGGGTCGGCAACGCCACTCTGCACGTTTATGTTCTCGATGGTAGATTCGAGCTCCTCATGAGACTCAGCAACAGTGTCAGTTGTGTCATACGCTCTGGGCACAGAATGAGACGCTTCGCTTCTGCGTCTTTCTGCATCGGACACACTTCCCGACGCGTTGAAGAACTCCGTGCCGCTCGCATGTTCTTCAACCTCAGGTTGGGAAGTGACCCAGCCTGCACACTACATGCACTTGAGACCGTCTGACTTTCTACAGCGCTCGCGCCAGCACTGAAATCTTCAGATATCAAAAGTTCGTTGCGTTGGGCGCTACGAACGCGTCTGTAAAATGTAGTCTTTGGAACTTTCGGCATTTCCAAGCCACGAAGCGCCAGCGCAAGAAGGATAGAACAAAATATTATCTCTTACTTGTATCATCCATCACGGAACCCGCGATGTACAACCTCGGGTCTCCAAACCCGTTAAAACTGCCGCGCAACCTAGGACAGTGAACACAAGGAAGAACAAAGCAATAATGGCGGACGACAAGGCGCGAAACGGAAGTGAGCAAACGGAAGTGGTAGCCGCTACCTGTGAAGATGGTGTAAAAGGAATTGATGCTGAGTCAAACTGCACACATAGATAAATCACGAGTGTCCATAGGAAAAAGAATCACGACGTAGTCTCGTGGTAATAGCACACGCACGCATCAATATGTGCGTATGCAAACCTTTAAGCCAAAGCTCAGTCCAGCCCAATCCAAGCCAAAGCAAGAAAACTTCAACTAGAACAGAGATGGCCGCAGTTCCGGGTGTGATGTATGCGAGTGCATGTTGAACGATGTTGATGCTTGTGTGTCGTCGTACGTGTTGCAGTTGAAGTGCAGCAGGGAAAGTGTCACAGTTACCGATAGTCCTATAGTCAAGGTGGTGGCGATGAGCTTGTTTCGTTGTGCTGTCGTAACGGGACAACGCCGCTGAGCCTTTCGTGCCTTTGTTGGACCCGAGACCCGGTATTCGGACACTCAACTGACCAGAAGTATAGCTTACGACTCTGCTTACGCTGTGGGACCGCAGTCTTTCAAGCTCCCAGCACAGCGTGAAAAAAACCACAGTGTGTTTTCGTGTGTGACGGCCGTTGTGTTTCACGACACCGGATATGAGCGTGTATGATAGAACGGTTCGCCGACGTGATAGTTTGTTGCAATACAGCGTGTTCAAAGTTAAGCTTTCACGAGCGCTACGCAAACACAGCGATGACAGGAAACCGGATGATAACTTTACGCTACTTGAGTAAGAAACAGGTGCTGCTAATTATGTAGCACCTTTTTCTTACTCAAGGAACAGAAAAATAGCACCAGTTTTCTTTTGTTCGCCTATTTGTCAAGTGCTAGTGAAAGCTTAACTTTGAACACGCTGTATACAGGTTGTAGTACCTAAAAGAATCCTAGAATTTGCGTCAGGAACGTTAAAAATATGCACTCTCTGGCTTGTTGGTGGCCGCTGCATGGGTTATGATCTCTGGGTTATGACTTTTGCTCTTCTTGACCAGAGGTACCTGTAATGAGAGCGCTGCACGTGCCTGTGGATACACGAAAGCCCGGACTGCAGGCCGGGCCAGGTACAGACCTTCAGGCGGGCTCGTGCTTGAGAGTGTGGGCCTCTGAGGGGCCTGCACCATTGTGGCGAGCCAAAAAAATAAGAATTGCAGTATATGACTCAAATTTGGTATCGGAGGCTGTAAAAAAACATGGTTCGGGCAGAATAGTGGAAAATTTTCGGGTACATACCAGAAGAGACAGGCTCGGGCATGAAACCGGAGAAGCTATTCGGGCCCAGGCCGGGCCTAAAAATTCTGCCTGTGCAGTGCTCTAATCCGTATTCAACGGAAGTAATAACAAAGAAATCAGCTATTTTATCATTGACAACAAAGAAGTCTGCTATTTTATCACTGACAACATAGAAAATTTCCAACAGGTAGGACACAAACGTGTCTATAAAAAAAAAAATTCTCAGAGAATAATTTTATGTGATATAATTTTACGTTTCTAATTACAATACAAGCACATGGTTTTGTTAAAGCAGTCAACTGGACTTATGTGATTTGTGCTGCTAAACTTTGGGCAAAATTTGTGGGAAACTGTAGAAAATGTACTAAAAAACTTTCGTGAAATACCATAGCGAGTGTGCATTGACACTTTACAAGGGTACTACACAAGTGGAAGCTAGTTTTGTCAATGTTTCTTGACACGACTCTCAAGACAGTGCTCCACAGTGCACACATACAGTGTGCATGTTATTGGAAGCAGTGCACTTCACATGCTGAGCAATAAAAGAGAACATTTTAAAATGCAACAAGAGAAAGAAATCCTGGTAGTTGTGCTACTTTTGACACAGCACCTGTTTTTGTTGCAAATGCCTAAAAAATAGTGTCAGTGTTTCTTTTACAGGTCTGTTTGTGAACTGCTCTGTTTCTAATCAAAAATAGATGTGTATAAGCACACGGCGACCTTTTTGGGTTTAGCCAGGCTTCACATGGTTTTCCCCTCCCGAATTTGGATCAGACAAGTTTGGGTTAATCCCAATCTTTCCCCCAACTTCATCCCATATCAATATCAATCAATTGTGGACTCTTTCATATACAGTGAACCCTCGTTAATCTGACATACGCACTTTACGACCATACTGGGGACAACGCAGTGAAACCTGTGCAAATCCCCCCCCGTTAATATGACAAGTCCACATTATGACCAAATTTTTAGGGAACAACCATGATCATAATAACGAGGGTTCACTGTACTTCACAAAACTTGTGTGCATCTGTAGTCTAATATCAGCAAATGGTGAGGATTTTATGTGCCATATTCATCTGAACTTTATGTGCGCCTGCATGCTTCGGTAATTTTTGGAAAACACCAGTAATATTGTTATGCAACAATAAAGGTTAAAGTTGACAACCTTGTTGCTGGATACAAATAAACTAACAGAGGACATCCCACCGTGCGACACACAATGATGCCAATAACACTTTCTTTCCCCCAAGCTACAAACTTAAAAATGGCACCCGGCTTCATCAGAGTCCCAAAGTTAAAAATAGCACCAGATTTTTACCTCTAAAAACAATAATTCCCTGCACATAAGTGATGAGAAACACATTCGTGGAAGCATAATAGGAATTTGATTAACCGGATTGTGCCTGCGAGTGAACCATATCAGAATCAGCAGAGCAGAAATCAGAATGAGCAGGGGTTCAGCAGATCAGAATTAGTTTATTAGCTGGAACGGTTTCGAGAGAGGGGAGTTCCGCCCCCAAAGCCCTCCTCCGCCACGCCCCTGCTGCAAATGGCAAAGACAGTGGAAACGCATTTTCAGCAGAATTGTATGGCAGCTGCGTTCGCAGGAAATTTGTCATTCATGAAATTTTGCGTCTTTTTTGTGACCGAGACTAACAGAAGAATAAAAATTGTTTATTTTCCTCCCGTACCTGTCATTAGATGACATCCCGAGGACACACTTGAATGACAGGTGCAGGACGGTCCCGTGAGTTCATCCACAGGAGGTCCCAGGTACGGCACAATTCGGACGAGGACGCGATGACACTTTGAGGACGTCCTGAGGATGACTTGTGTTTTTGGGATGTACCAAACGCAATTAGTTTCAAACTAGGTGTCGCTGCCGTCAAAGAAAGATCTATTTGCCCCCTGGTGACATTCGCTTGAACGTCGAAGCTCAGGGGCCCTGGCTCGCCTGCGGACGCGGTTCAGACGCGGATCGCGCGCGGCGCGTGTCCAAGCCGCGAGAACGGACCCGCATGCGGCTCGCGTGGGGCGCGGTTCGGGCGCACTGTTTTGTTACCTAAACAGCAGCAGAGCTGACAGGAAGTAATGAACTCCTGGAAATGCCAGAATCAACACAAAAATTATAAAAAAGATACCCTGCCGTTGTTTGTGTCATTCCCTGCGTGAGTGAGGCTTTGTTGGCGTCCGTTATAAAAAATACGACTTGCAGCAGGTGGTTACCCTCGCAATAAATCCTTTATTCCAGCGCCAGCCGAATGTATTCAGAAATGCTTCGGGTGTAACGTGAACCCAAGGCGTATTGATGGGAGCGCACTGCTCAGTTGGGTACCCAAGCTCAGTGTCCAAAGTCAGTGATGTCCAAAGTCAGGCCAAAGTCAGTGATGCTGGAATGATTATTTGATTTTATCTTATTTTGAGTCGTTAGCGGCTCACCTATTTAGTGAAGGGTCGTATGCTTATGTACACATGTCAACCGGCTTGGTTTAAAAATGATGACGGCTACAGTGTGTAGCAAATGATGTTCACATTTACGCGTTCCACTCTATAGTATTCTTGGAAAACATATGGGTGCAAGGAAATCAAAGCAAAAAGAAATGAATTCCCTTCTGTATCATAATTGCTGCGCAAAAGCAGGGCACCGTTTTCTCTTGGATGCATAGCGAACATGCATTCTTTTCTCTTTTGGTTCGCGACGGTCGACTGGTGATATCCTATTACATCCGGAACGAAGACCTATTGTCTCGCGTTCGTATATATGTCTCTACCGCGTTTCGACGATAGTAGGATAATTATTGACATGAGGAATAATATGGATTTATGTGGTTGTGAATTGACTTTGGGTTTACACTCGATGTGGCTACAAAAAATGTGACAGTGCGCGTGATCGTCTCGGACCCCACTTGACAAGTAAGTTCTTTGTGTGTGCCTTTTCGGGTGACACGAGCGATAAAGCTATGAACTATTGCGTGAAAGAATGGTTTTAACAAAAATAAGCGTAATCGCGCTTGCATTGCAATCTGTAGGATAGGCCATGCGTTTTTAATGGAATTGCCTGGCGAACCTAGTGAAGTCCTTGTTTTGGGTAGGCTATTTTATGACCTCTCGACGCCGATCCTGTTGCGCTGCATTTGATATGCTTTCCCGAAGCGGTGTGCCTTGTCTTTATCGTATGGGCTCCAATCTATCAGTAGAACTGAATAGGAGTGTTTGATTGTTCGTTAGTATGCGTCTGTCACGTTCGTAGCGGTGTTCCAGCGTAGCTTTCTTGGTAAAAATTCAGGCTTTATCGTATTATGCTGTCCGAGTAGAAGTGACTTTCCCTGCTGGCTTAAGATAATTTGTGTCCTTTTTCTGTGCTCTCTTTAAGCAGCGACAATGCGATTGTGTATTTAGCATTATGCAATAATTACCCAATAGCAGAAATGAGTGTCTTCTGGTTTATTAGCGTGTGCTTCGGTTTTTTTGCAGTTACATCTATTCGAGCGCAAGTGTGTGTAATTTTTCGCTGCTCTTTCCTTCTTTCGCTGCTTTTAGGCAGAAGAAAGCTGATTGGTACAGCTGAATTGTGTTCTATCAGGAGAAGTGGGTTTGTATGTTTTTTTTTTTTTGATGTTGCTGCTTGATATGTGGTAAGCTCTTTGCAGGCAAGGGTCTTTGAGCAGAAATGTTGGTATCTGAGCACAGTGTAGAAATTCCTATAAAACACGTCTCCTTGTGCATTCCTGAGCTGCTGCTGTGTGTCTGTCTTTGTTCTTTCTTTCTTTGCTCTCTTGTGGCGTCATCTTGGTGTGTCTAGACTTGTTTAGCAGTGTCTTTAAATTTTCTCCATAAGAATTCGGCGTATCTCGTATTATGCTGCCTGAGTAGAAGTGATTTTCCGTCATCGCTTAAGGGAATTTGTGTACCCTTGTCCCGTGCTCTCCTTACGCAGTGACCATGCAGCTGTTTGTATCGCATTGTGCAATGATTTTCTGATAGCAGAAGTGAGAGTGTTTGTCTCAGTTTATTAACGTGTGCTAAGGTGTTTTGCGGTTATAGCTTTTAGAGCAAAAGTTCGTGTAATTTATTGCTGCTCTTTCCTTCTTTCACTGCTTTTATGCAGGAGAAAGCCACTTGGAACAGCTGAATAGTGTTATATCAGGAGAAGTGGGTTTGTTTGTTTGTTAGATGTTGTCGGGTGCTCGATATGCTCATGAAGTAAGCCGATTGCAGGTATGGGTATTTGAGCAGAAATGCTGGCATCCGAGCGCAGAGTAGAAATTCCTAGCAAGGTACCCTCAGTGTAAATTAATTATTTTGGATGTGAGTCTGCTTCACTGCATGACAAGGGTAAAATGGGAAAAGAGAAAAACTTTGAGCATTTCATCGACAGTACTCTAAGTAATAGCGCAAATATAGAACAGTTTCCATAATGAGTAGAATTTTAAGGCCCCTAAGATTATAGTTGAGCTTATTAAGAGTGGGGGGGATATATATTTATTGAATGGAAAGGTGGAAAGCTTATTAAGAGTGGTACTGGCTTTTTGTGATAGTTTTTCTAAACTGCAACGCAAGAGTGACAATTAATATAGTAGGAATGCAATCACGTCATATATCTGTTCCCGTAACGGCGTTCTGTCTAGTCCTCCGTCGGGCGCGAATGGAACTTTGCCGTCAGATTTTCGCGCCTTTTTGCTTGAAGGTGTAGCCTCAGACAATGAGCATATGAACATAGAAAAGCTTGTGCGTCATGCATTACGTAACGCTGGTGATGATGTTGAGTGTCCAGGGTCACAGTTATTATTTTAGAGAGCAGCGGTAGTTCACTGCTGTTGTGATTCTAATGACTGAAAGTACCAAGGGCGTTTTCTGAGAAGTCTTTGGGAAGAAAACGCTTAATCGCTACGATCAGATGTCATGCATGGTTCTTTTTGTATTTGAAGTTTAGGAGTGAATATCATTAAGAGTAGGATAGAGAAAATAACCTTGCGATTCAATAAATAATAGGAGGGGATGGATGTGATGACGTCATGCAGTGGCTCTGTGTTTCAGGTGTCTTAGCAATGCGTTGACCGTGACTGGCGAAAAAGTGTAGCAATAGAAAATGGAAGGTTGGTCGATTGTGTGCATTTACGATGAGCGTTGTTTTGAATAAAAGGAGTGTGTGTTGTGTGTGTGTTTAGAATAGTTGGATGTCGGAGAGTGTCTCTTCCACTTTGTTCAAGTGTTTCTCTGTGCTTGCTTTCTTTTGTTGTATGACAAACATGTGATTCTTCCCTGTGTGAGAGTGATGTACTGACATGCCCAGACCTGTTCTGTCATGCTTCCCCTCTGCATCTAGTTCAGTATTTTTTTTGTTTTTGACAAGGAACATTTTTGTTGAAGCAGTGTCTTGACGATGATGATAGTGCTGCCACGGCCTTGATCTTTACGGGAGTAGCGGTGACATGATTCTTATTAATTTTGCGATTCAGTTAGTTCGGAAGGAGGACAGGTGCGTGGCCTCATTAAGGAGGAAAAGGGCGTCATTATTCAGTTATCTGTCTGGCGCTTGGGTGGAGTGGACATTCCTCATTCGGATCCTCGTATTTAGCCATTGATGGTGTTTCTTGTTAGGATACTTTATGCTTTCCTGATTTTCGTAAGTCTCATTTAGTAAGTCTTTGGGATGAAAATGCCTAATTGCTACGATCACCTTTCATGCATGGTGCTTTTCTGCGATAGTTTTTCTGTTTCGTATGCAATCATTATAATAGAATAAAGGAAATAATCTTCGGATGGTCATTCAATGAATTAAAGGTCCCCTGTCTAGAGCGTACGCGTCCTTGAACCATGCAGCTGTATGCCTGGGTGATGACGTCATGCCGTGGCTCTACTGTTTAAGGTAGACCTCGTCCAGGGCAGTTGGGTTGGGCATTAGTGCAAACAAACAGACAATAGGATGACGTAACGACCAATGAGCAAGGTCCGCAGAGGACGCTAGGATTCACGTGTCTCTTGGACATTGGCGGGTGTGGACGGGTTAATTCTGTTCCTATCAATTGTGTTGGCCGTTATTGAAAAAGCGTAGCCTCGGTGGGATTCAGTTTACCTCTGACAGGGTATGGATATGTGGTTCGTCACTGGTAAATTGTGTGCGCTTCTGTGGACGGATGTACGATGAAGACTTTATGAATAAGTGGAGTGTGTGTGCGCGTTAGCCACTTTGTCTAAGTGCTTTCTCTGTGCTTGCTTTCCTTTGTTGTCTAGCACTCGTGCAACTTTACGTTGTGTGACAGTGCTGGTTGAGCAATGTCCTGACATGCCCAGACCTTCCTATGCTTCCTTTTTGTTGATGCTCTGTATTTTTGTTTTTTGACAAGAACGATTCTTGTTGATCATTCTTGTCTTGACGATGACGATAGTGCTTCCACGCCCTTGATCTGGACGTGAGTAGCAGTGCCATGATTCTTAATAACTTTGCGATTATATTAGTTCGGACACACACGTCTACCCACCGCAAGGTGGATAGAGGTAGAGTTGGGATTGTGTTTATATGCCATATATTGTCCATTACCATGCCCTCTGCTGTATCAATCTCACAAAGAACAGACGTTAGCGCATTCACACTCTGTTTATTATGTAGTACTAAATTGTTTAATTTTGCTTTGGACCATGCCTTCCGCTGTGTGAATCTTGGAAATAAGAGATGTCACCACATTCGCACTCAACTGGTCTCAGATTTCCTTCGGGATTTTTAACCTCCGTTTATTAATCTCCGGGTGACAGCGACCACCTTATTCATCAACTGAAGTCAGGAACACTTGGTCGCACCTTGTGCGACCCTGGAAAACCAGTTTGTTGTTCGGATTTCGAGGGGTTAAGAACCGAGGGTGCAATACCTGGAAAACGTTTTGTCCGTTCAGGCGTCATTCATAAGACAACAGAATTATTCCTTTGAAGGTTTCTGTTGACCTCGGAACGATCCCTTCATAAATTGAGGGCAAAAACGCTGGGCAACTCCTAGTTGGTTCCCAGGAATTCCGTTCATTATTCGAATATCGAGGTTCATAAAACGAGGGATAAATGAATGGGAAAAGTTTGGTTCCCTGTGCTCGTGTTCATAAAACGAGGGAATTCATAAATCGAAGGTTCATATATCGAGGGTTGACTGTAGTTGTAAAAAGGAAACTCTCTTGGGATGGTGATTCAATAAATAATGGGTCTGCTGTAAAGAGCGAAACCATACGCGACCTTGAATCATGTAGCAGCATGCCTGAGTGATGACGTCATGCCATGGCTTCATCGCAGGTGAACCTTGTCCCAAGGAGTTGCGTTGGCTGCTAGTGAAAAAAAACTGTAGGCTTGGGACAATGGGATGACGTCACGACCAAGGAGCAAGGCCTGCACAGAGCGGTTGACTTCTCTCTTAGCCTCTCGCAGGTACGGTCGTGTTACTTCTCACTGGTGATCGCTGCAGGTGGCGCTAGGAGCGCGCGCATGCGTAGCACCCATAGAGTGGCGCTTACATCAGTCCAGTTCTGGCTCTCGTGGGAAAGAAACGTGCGGTCGGTCGCTCCGCTGTGGCGCACAGCGTCAGTTGAGCACTGGCTGTCGACGGAAGCGGACGCTCCGTCGCTGCAGGGGTAAGGTGAGTGATTTGCCGTAGTGGTTAGGCCTTTTCCCCGATGTGTCTGGTCTTGAGGCACCTCTACCTAGCTCTTTGCACGTCATAAGCCTTTTCCTGTCATGACCAGTGTATACGCTGCCACATGTGTCTAGTTGATTAGCGGTGTCCTCTTGCATGTTTACCCGCGGTAAATACTTTTTCTGTGTTCCACGTAAACCGACAAGAGCACAAGCACTGCGGTTATGTATGAGCCAACTTTAAGCCTTTAAGCTTTAAGTCTTAAGCCTTCCTGATGAGCAGTGTTTTCTACGTGATGTCGCATTTAGACTAGTTTAGCAGTGTTGCCATTTTACCTGCCGCTAGTACTTTGTTCTTCTCTCTCTCTCTCTTGCATATGAACACTACGGTGACGCTACCTGGTCTGATGTCTTGCAACTAGCTTCCCACCTGCCTCTGCAACCATCGTGCCCAACGATGCCTGCACTGGAGTGATTTTTCAAGATGGCGTCAGTTATTTTCAAATAAATTATTTCTCTCTGTCTGCTCCCTTACTGTTTAGTTATTTTTTTCTGCAACCTGAGTTGTACATAGAAAATCCACGACAAGTGTTGCATTGGGTCAGATTTTGCACTATTGAAAAATAATAATAATAATAATTTAAAGTAATTTTAAATTAAGAAGTGCAGTACTTGCCATCGATTTTCTGTGTACAACTTGGGTTGAATGATTACTACTGTCTGCGACAATTTACAGTGAATAATGTCAGCTTGCTTTTGCAGGAAATCGACGAATACGTTGCCGCACGTGAAGGTGCCGAAGGCGAATGCTGCAGCGGGTCGACAAGTTTCATTTCTGTGACATATAGTCTTTGGTCCAGAAGTCCGGTAATCTATTAGATGTCCACTGTATGCACATACCGTCCTTCGCGCGGCTGTCACACCGCTCCTCAACAAATTGGGAAGCGTAGCTTTCCAGTTGTTTCTGTTTTGTATTTTTTTTCAGAGTGTACCCTACACCCACTTTTGTCGCGTCCGTGCCCACGAGATATATTGTAAGCTCTATATATATACTTGTATAGGCGAACTTCAGACCTTGTACCTGATGAAGCTTGGTCCCCCACGTGCAGACTTGGAGGTGTACGCAGAACAAAAAAAAACACAATATGAATTTCGGAAAAATTGCTTTTTACCACGCATTCAGCCATCAGTTGCACACAGAGGTGGTCATAATTAAAATGTGAGACAAATTGCATTTCGTAGTGCGACCCTTTTTCATTTATTTTACAAAATTTCATCGAAACACTCTTTGCTGTGGCAGCGAAAAAAATGGAGTTGACCACCTACGCACTGATTTGGCGTTACCCCTGAAGGCTGCTTCAGCAGAAGACGCATCGCCGTCGCAGCTGCCAAACACCCACGAGAGCGGCCCAAACCGGTTTGCGTTGCCTACAAAAACATGCTGTAGAAATTAAATTTCGAAGCTTCAGGTTTTAATGACAACGATCTTCTGCGGCGGCGCAGTACACAAGCGGCAGTGGAGCCAGGGATGCACTTTGGCGACGACGTGTCTCCACCGGCTACAACTGGCTCCCCTTGATCAGAGGCGACAATGGTTTTCTGAGCTCCTTTCAGTTAGACAGTTTTACTCTTCCCTTCTGTTGTTGCATTCTTTGGTGGTAGCCGAAAGGGCGAAGTTGTCTTCCTTTCGATGTTTGTTGCAGTCACATTACAGCCAGGCGCCGTACAGTCGGTGTTAGAAAGATCTGTGTCCATCATCGCTCGTACAGATTATGGTTATTCAATAGCCCCCCAGTGCCCGTTGTCACCAAAGTACATCCCTTTACTGAGAAGAGATTTGCTTGAGATTTCCGAAAATATATTCTGTTGAAACATTCCTAGACTGGTCATATGCCACATCGCAATCTTCAAGAGGCGAGCACGGCACAAAAAAAGTCTACGTCAAAAATTGCTGAGAGACCATCGGCTGCATGGGAGCCCTCGGCCACAATGGACCATTTTCACACTCACGTCGTATCCTAGTGGCTGTGTCCAGCGAAACACTAGGCCGGCAGGGCCGCCCTTCCGCACAGCTGTCCCGCGGATTTTCGTCATAAAGCGAACTGTTATATTAATGAACTCCATGGATCATGCTCAAGGTAAGCTTTCATAAAGAAAGTATATTTGACTCTGTCTCATTTATTCAAAACGCAGATTTTGCAGCTACAGTGTTTCAATTCAGTTTATTTTATTTTACCAACACCATTTATTATATGCAACCTTACACTTTTTCTGGCTAGTATACATATAACCCATGCATTAGGACCCATTCGCCGTCAGGTAGAGGTGCTACTAAAGCACGAAATCTAGTGGCAACTCTGCCAATCTTCCTGCTTTGATTCTGAACATCCACTGATGATTAAGCAAAAACACCCCAGCTTTGGAGGATATAACCCTCAGGAAGTGCATGGCAAATCAAGAGGTGAAAAGCAATAGCGAGTCTAGAATCTACAGGTCATCTGATGTGACCCATAGTGATGCACGAAAAAGAGAGCTATATAAGGCACTTCTTGAGGTATATCCTAATCTGTCGTGGATGCGGTATAACGAAGGTGTCGCCGAAGTTCCAAAAAACACAAGCCTGCTCAACTACCTGAAAATATATCCTGTGAAGGGAATAAGTTCATTGAGAACAAGTTCATAGATCTAGTGCAGCCATTGACCAACGAAGTAAGGGACGCTGCTTTTAGATCAACAATTGGTCAAGGAAACAACAAAGTGTGCTTCAGAGAGTGGGTGTAACAACTGACTGCCTCGAAATTCAAGCCCTTTGTGCATTGCATGGAGCCTGAGAGACTGGTGAACAAACTGGTGTATCCAACAAAGGGGCCAGTCAGCTGTGATCGCAGATGGGCCACTGCATGAGGCAACAGCTGAGGAGGCTTACGTGTTCCCAATGATGTTGTATGGAAAAGATGTTGTGCTGCCCAACGCCGGTAAGAGATGCAGAGAGCGATGCTTATGTTTCAAATGAGACAGCATCAAGCCGAGCCAGCAAGTGGAAGATATCCTTGAAGAAGTTTAAGCTTGAGCTCGGGCAACGAAGCTGTCGTACCTGCAGTGCCTCTTGAGAGTGTTGTCCAAACTCAGGCTTATACTTGTTAATGAATGAAAGATGTCAGAAACATCACTTCTTTCTTGTTAATGAATGCTTTGGGCCTGGTGTCTAAGAGTGAAACTTTATTTTTACCCCTTACAAATTAAAAATAAAAACAGAGAATCCGGAAACACAATGTCATATGAATGTTTATATTGCACTTTAGGACAACATAATACCATACAAGGTGTTTTTCTTAAATCAAATAATCTACAATATCGCTTTGAATTACAACATATATATGGCTATTTTCCCATTTCCATATAAAAATGCTGATATTTTGTTCAGTTTCTCGTCCACAAGTGGCTTATAGTTGGAGTGCATGTGTTCAGTTGCTGAGTCATTTTTCATTTCATGCAAAATGCTAGGAGGCCGTATGGCGTACTTTTGTTATCTCATAATGAAGATTTTGAATCATTCAAGAGTTACACCCATTCTCAACAGGACCAACTGTACAAAATTTGCAATCTTGGTTTGCTTTGTTTGAGTGTAAAATCACAAATTTGGGCAACTAGTCATCTGGCAGTTACGTACTACTTTGTACAGCATACCGCGTTGGCTATGTAACCAGCAGTTCTGAGAGTGCACCTGGAAGAAAAAGCCTTTTGTAGTCAATGAGGTGTTTGTAGATATTTTCACAACGGCATTAAATGAACCAAGCCAACATCTTATTTAAGTTGCAATCTGTCCATCTGATGTCTCATTTTTCTTGTTTTTATTGTCTAGACCTCCATATGCCACCTGAATTTTCATTTAAGCATTCACGTTGGAGCATCATCAGATTGTAAAGGTGGTAAAATGCCCGCTGGCAGCTGGGCACGACCCCACAGGAGGCCTGGGGCTGCTTGCGTAAAGCGGTTTGAGACAAATCTCAGGCCTGAGTAAGATCTCAAGCTCATAGTCAGCGTCTGAGCCGATTGCATAAAGCACATCTGAGCACGAAGCTTTGATCACAATTGCGTACTTTCTCATTTAACGTTCTCCAGTTTTGATACAGGTACCAACCACGCTCAAACACGTTCTAATCTCAACGATGGCGTGCCGCTCAGTCGCCTGCGCGTGTATCGTTCGCGAGACAGCGAGTTTTCCCGATTGGGAAGATCCTCTGGAATATTATACAGAAACTATGGTGTACGATCGATTTCGTTTCTGTCGACACGCAATATTTGTCATTGCTTTTCTGGCAGCTGACATTTTCGAAAACTCAGCACGGCGCAGCCCCCATTACGAAAAACATATTTGTCCATGCTATAGAAATCCTATAGAAATAAGTCAAAAGAGTCAATAGAGATGATATCGGAATTCTATAGATTTTATATGGAGAATCCTTTGGAATTGCTTTGGACAACTAATGATTTTTTGGGACAGACCTCATTTTGACATTTGTTCAAAAGATTTCAAAAGACATTTCTGCTCTGGGCTTCCTTTAGACTTGCTTCTGAAAGTCAACACGCTTTGCTCTGAATATCTATCGAAAGTCATTGACTTTTCTTTTGATTACTTCTCCCTCTCTACACGTACTACGTTGTCTGGGGCTGCCTTGGCCTCAATTTTAGTTCAATTTTTTGTGAAGTATTAAAGAACAGGAACGCAAAATCACATCTGAACAGGTGTACTTTATTGAGTCACTTAATTTTGCAAGCACCGACGCGAGGCTTCCCTTGGTCTCCCATAGGCTGGTACTTGTCTACTCTCACCGTGTTCCTACAGGGAAAGCACAGTTTTCAGCATTTTATTGAAAACATGGAATAGCATCTCCTGAATATTTTCAAATCCGCGTCATCTGCATTTAATATGAGTATTATCACACATCCTCTGCGCCTACCCCATATGTGGACAAAAGGTGACCATTACTGCGTCGCATACCTGACATTTAAACACGCTTCCCAGTGTGATTAATTATACACCAGTTATGCTACTACGTCATCTCGAGAAATAGTGGAATAAACAAGTCCGCCAACTGTATTATGCGTCCTCTCTCAAAATACGGCCGATGTACCATTAAGTATGCAATTAAAATCCTCTGTAGGTGCTCGAAAAATAAAAAGTTGAGCAGAGCGCTAACTCAGAACCACGTGCACTGCAACTCACTACATAAAGCAGCTACAAATACTTTTTATCATCATTAAACTTATCCCTCCCTTAATAAGTTGAAATAAGTAAAACATTAGAAGACTCACCTGCAGCAACACTATAAGCCTCGGAAGCATCTCTGTCGGAAATCTATTTGAAGACGAATTTTTTCTCTCTCACAAATAATCAACGCTTTGCAGTATCCGTAAAGACGCATCAACGTACTTGATGTTTTCAATCGGATAGACATCCAGCATGCCCACATCGGGCCACTTCACAAAAACAAAATTCCACTTGGAACGCGGGAAACAACAAACTTGTCGGAGAACTGGTACATGGCGCAACGACGCTATCATGTAAACATGGCAAACGAACAAGCGAGGAAGGAATGGACTGGCTTGGAAACTAGACAATGTTGCCCGCCGTGATTCACTGTCACCAAAAGCGAGGAATGGAGCAGGAAGGGTGCACGCTAAAAATGATAATATTAAAGGAAAAAAAAAGGAAAATAATATACGTGTTACTACAATTAATGGAAGCAGAAAGGTGAGCTTTTCATTTTTTATAAAGTAATAATAAAATTAATAATGTGCGCAAATATTTAAGCACACAGTAAGTACCGGCCTTGCAGGAGTGCACGCCGATCTGGCTCTAGCAGTGTTGTATCCGCTACCAAAATAAAGTAACGAAATACCGCTACTCGCTACTCCACGAAAAAGTAGCGCAATACTAGGTCGCTACAAATTTGAAAAAGTAACGCGATACCGCTACCGCTACCAAATAAAAGTAACGTAAATACTATGCCTCTACTCTTCCACTACCAGACCCTCCCAAGGTAACATCTTACAGTAGGCATCTCGTTGCCGAATGTGTCTAAAGATGGTGCAGCATTTATGTTCTGTCACATAGCCAGCATGCAGCATAAATATACCACTACTTACAGCCAAGGTATATTATTTCAGATCGATCTTGATCTGGAGATGATGCGCAGTAAGACATAATTTCATGCCCATAGCGCATAACTGCATTCAATAATTTTCCTGTCAGAATGTTTCGCATACAAGACTGTTACTGATAATCACGAATCCAAACTTCAAACTTTGCCGTCTGCTTACTATTGACGGATTGTTCAGTTTTCCGTCTGGTAAAGCGACGCATATGTCATCGTAAGCGAACACTCATCGACTCATCAATGAGTCACTACAAGGTGGTGAAAAGATAAAATGAGTGACATAACGTTTGCTCTCACCAAGAAGAACAGACAGACTTCTGAGTGTTGTCGGCAAATTGCACCAAAGTTTGGGTCTAACGTTGTTGCCTACGCCATGCTTCCATTCTTGCAGCAACATGACGGCTTCTCTTACAAAGCGTTTGACTATACGAAAAGCGACGTTTAATACGCCTTTTCCGCGAGTTCGAGCTCCTCAGCAATAGTCTACCGGTGCTTGTTTGTTTGTAAAGGAAAAAAGGGGGAGAGGAGAAGAAGGAGAGCCTACCGGTATGAGATTACCTCCGCAATAATATTTAGAGAGAAGAAAAAGTATGTAACTTTTCCCTAAACATGTCAAACGCTGTAAACAATTAAAACCACAATTAGCTACCTTTAAAGTTAATCGCATGTGTATTGCCACAAAGCAAGTGTGCAAAGAGCATTAATAAGCATCTTTGCATGCACTAACTTTCGGCTAATGTTATTACTTCTTCACTTCGTGTGGCTCACACCGGCTCATATACCTACACTGCAACGTATTTAATGTGAGAAAATAACTATATCCCGTTCGGTAACCTATGAAAGCTAAGGTAATTTTTATGAATTCTTCTCCTGGCGCGGCACAAACATCTTAAAGGAAAGTCCGCAGTACGTTTCGAGTTTGCACAGTGACTATAGAGATATCACGCTGCGTTTCCGATGATATTTTCGTCTTCTTGTTCCAAAAGTCGTTTTGTTTATCTGCTCCGATCAATCAAGCTACAAGACACAGTTTTAAACACGTGCTATCAACATGAGCGATAGTTACGATAGGACACAGATCACATCCTCCTCAGGTATCGAAAATACGTTAACACACGAAGGGTTTTAGAGGCGAGGCTGTCTCGTGTGCACTCCCGAGTATTCGACACCCTGGAACTGTTATGTCCTCAGTCATTCGACAAGGCTCCTACAACTGGGCTTATGGACATTCTATTACTTGCTAAGTATGTGCTGTGTGTGCCCCCAGCGATTCATCTGCTTGTTTGACATCGTACACCCACTTTTGAACCACATCTTGCACTCCTTCACCGTAACCCGTTCATTCATTTGCATTCACCATGTATACGACCTAAATCGACATTGTGGGGACCACACATCCCTATTTCTTTTTGTTTACCACATCACCATCACCATCGCGATAGTTTTGCAACCGATTGCATGGCGGAAACTAGCTTCATAGCCGTTATTATGCAGTATATGTTACAGATACCTGTTTGTGTTTCGAAAATATGAATTTAAAAGCGCTTAGCATATGAAAGTTAGTGATATTGAGGAAGATCGTCGCATGAATCTGCCGGATAAACAAGTAACTAAAAGAAATAAAAAAAACAAAATTCTGATCCGCCGTGATCTCGCTTTTTTCTGTCTGTGTTCCATGTCCTCCATGTTATGGCAAATAGCGGTAGCGGAGAACGAGTTCGCCGCTACCCGTATTTGTAGCGGAAATAATTTTTTTTATACCAAAGTAAAATGTAGCGCGATCGCTATTCTGCTACTGAAAAAAGTAACGAGTACGGTAGCGGTGCTGCCAGTAGCGCCGCTATGTACAACTCTGGGATCGGGGGGGGGGGGGGGGATTTGTTTATCCACGTCTTCCTTGCGCCTCTGCTTATTTATTTTACTTTACCGCTGTGACATCATGCAGGGCACTATTGACGCCATCATATTCAGCCCATTCACTGGATTATATACGTTTGTGCTATCACGTGGAGCCCCCGTGCATTTTCCTCTTTCCTAGTGTACACTCTAAGAAAAAAAGGTTGAAAACGGGTAGAAGCGCAACAGTTCTTCCCGACCTATTTTCCCTCTACCGGCTGCAGGTTGAAGTTGTGCTGTTTCTGCCCTTTTGCTCAACTCTCTCCCCCTAACGGTAGAACCACTGTGGCAATCTTGTCACTATTAGGGTTCAAGTGACTCTTTTTTTCTTGTTGTGTGTTTCGTAGCAGGGTCACTAATGGAAGTGTAAATGGAGTCACTCAAGCGACGAGAATAGTTGAGGGTTACTAATCCTGCGCACAAAGGCGTTTGGTCGAACTTCGAGGTCACTGTTCAAGAGATTAGCCTGAGCGACCAAACACAGAGTGTCTGCGCTTGCGCGGAATCGCTGATTGTGTAAAAGGGGTCAGTATAGAGACGAACGCTGAAAGTGACAGACTGTCGGTTTGCACGGACATTGCTGCACCGAAGGCCATGCGTGCGGCCTAATGACTATGCTGAGTCGGGTATTCGCATCTGCATGGTGGAAGGTGTTATGGGTTCAGCTGCAACGGTATGAACATAAGCAAGGTGGAGTTAGGACAGAATCAGGTGAGTAATTTTGATATTCAAGATTTTTCTTCCCGAGCGTCTTATATGCAGTGATCAGATGTGTTTTGCGCATTGCGTGTTTGGGTTGACCGGCATGTCCCTGACACTTTTTCAGCATCCTATGAAGCTGCAATATGAGCAAATGCGTTTGTGTAATACACGCAGGTCACCATGACAACTTTAGCACGGCACCTTATCAGCGCCCGCCGGATGTGATTACGGGATCCACTTCGAAAATGAAGAAACGGAGCCATAACATACGGTGAGCCACTGTTTGATGGGAGAAGGCATTCATCGCTCGAGTCATGGTTTTTTAGATGTGCGCTGTGTTATTTTTTTTTTCTTGGCTTTTGTTCACTGCCGGGTTAGCCTTCTTCTTTTTGCATGCCTATTTCTGAGGGAATCACACATGTAAACATATTTCTGAGGAGTGAAACATGTACCGTCGTTATTATTTATCGCTTATCTTAAATGCTCTATTAATGCCATTTACATTTCAGTTGAAATCATCCGTCCTGCCACGTGTTCCTCCGGCCAGATATTACAGACCGGGCGAAGATTCGTGTGTATTTAGAGCGACACAGTAGTGGGAAACGTCGAGCCCTCAGAAGTTATCCCGATGCCCTTGTTATGGTGCATGCATGTGGAATTTATGTGCAAGACAGTCCATGCAAGTGCTGTGCAGTCTGATGGATGCAACAATGGCGTCGTTTGTGTTGTGTCGTGTTTTCTTTCGTGCCTGTGCTCAGGCTTCTTCAAAATGGATGTACCTTTCACATTGGTAAGCGCAAGTGTACGATTCCAATTGTGACGTGCTAATAAAATGATGTGACCAGTAACAGTTGTCTACGTACATGTTCTATCTTATCCACACAAATACTATACGTCAAGTTCTTCTCAGAAGGGCAGACGTCCATCATGAAAGGCGGAGTAAACATTTCCCTACAAGGTCTAAATGCCCCGTCATTACCGGTAGAGATGTGCCACCGGTAGGCACAGCACGAATAATAGCAGAGATTCTTACCATTTCGGGTAAAAAATTATCTCCAATAAGGGAGAACAGTTCTACTCACGGTAGAAATGTCTTCCGGGAATGGTTGAATATTTAGCGTCAAGATGGGCAGATATTTCTCTTCCTTGGGGTAGAGGTGTCTTCCATATGGAGAGAAAAGATAGACCCCCCAGAGGAATAACGGTCAACCATGTAGGGGCCGAATTTTGCCACTAACAGGGTAGAATTCTCTTCACACTCAGGGTAGAACTGTTCCACCAGTGCGGTAGAAATGAAGGGGTAGAAGTGTTTCTACCCCTCACTTTCTACCCCAAAAGGGTTGAGAATCTGTGACAACACACTTCTACCCCAAAAGGTAGAAAATTACACCTTTTTTTCTTAGAGTGTAGGAATGTGTAACCTCCTTATCGTGTAATCTATTACCCTGTACTATTTATCTACTACCGTGTATTACCGTGTACTATTACCGCAACACGAATCCACTTTACGCTTCCACCTAAAGTTTCGTGTTTCCGTTGGAACACCTTTTTTTGTCGTTCCTTGGACTACCCATTGAATTGTCTTTTGAAAATGAAGAAAATGGAAGTCCAAAGGCGGTCTATAGATTTCCTTTGGCGCGACCGCTTTAGGCTTTCAGGACAAAGAAAGGCCAAAGGCCGGCTAAAGCAGTTGTTTGGACAATTGTCTGTAGGAAATCGAGGTCAAAAGAAAAGTAAATGAAGCCCAAGAATGTCCAAAAGGTGTCAATAGAGAGGTAAATTTGCATTGCAAGTACTCCTTGTGTTGATCTTGGCGACAGGAAGTTTTGTAATAAGTGCAGGCGACGTTGTGTACGTTCATGTTTCCACGGCCAGCCGACAGTCATAAGATATACGTTTTAGATTGCAAAGCGTCGTGGTCATTTTATACCGTAAGACGTTACGTCTGAATTTATATTATGTTACTTTGAACCCAAGGTACGTACCATTCCTACACTCAGGTATTATACTTCAGGTCTTTATACTCAACAGATGGCCCGCGATGTGAATGAAAAAAATCCACTGTGTCGCCAGCTTTCTTAGCGTTGTGGTTCTCAAAGATGGCACACACGTACTGATTCAGTCTCCAAGTATAAACGAGGAAACCGTACGTCAACCGAAAATATTTCCATTCAGTTGTCGCACAGCTAGTTTGCGGCTCCGCCCACATATTCTAGGACGTCGTCGCGCGGTAGCCAGAGAGTGTGCACGACGCGAGGGTGCTGCGCCTCAGTAAGCTAGGCGATGAATTCGACAGAGGTGTGCGTGACAGAGGTGTGAGACAGATGGGTTTGACAGAAGGTGTGGCAGATCACACCCTTTCTCAGCACGAATTGATCAGCTGAAGACCCACACATGAACTGAACTATACCAGGAAGTAATAATTAAATAATAGTCAATACAACGTCAGAACTGTAAACTTCGTAAACAGTACTCTCACCTCACGTCTATGCCACCAGTAATAGCTTCAGAGTAGGTGAGTTTTCACCAAGGACGTCCTGTGTTGCTTCTCAGGTAACACATGGTGCGCTAGTACACGTCTAAAAATGGGCTAACTTGAGACTTTAGGATAACATAAACGCGACATTATTCGCTGCACTACAGCTCTTTCGGACGTTATTAATCCTTTTGTCGTACATTTTAATCCCTTTGTCGCCCAAAATAATCCGTATATTACAGTTTTTAATCCTTTTTTCACCCACTTCATTCAATCACCCTTCATTCTATCCGATTTCATCCTCGTTTTATGGAAGTTAATCCTTATGCTGCGCTTTTTAATCCCTTTTCCACCCAATTTAATCTTTCTGTTATGCAATTTAATCAATTTTTCATCCAATTTATTTCACCATCAGACTGAGAAGGGACACCTTTGCAGTAAGGGAGGGCATGACTATATGCGAGATTCATGACATTTTTTGACAATGAAGAACTG
>NC_088209.1:3195441-3219307 GCF_037126465.1 Ornithodoros turicata | reverse complement strand
GTGTTTAGTGCACACGTATAAAATAAAAAGAAGAACCTATAATTTGAAAATAATGCCATATGTCGAAAGCGTAAACATGCAAAGTTCCTCAGGCAGCCACTGTTGCTCGAAATACCGCATACACGCGTGTTTAGTTCGCACGTACAAAATAAAAAGAATCACCTATAATTTGAAAACAATGCCATATGTCGAAAGCATCAACATGAAAAGTTCCTCAGGTGGCCACTGTTGCGTGACATACCGCATACACGCGTGTTTAGTCTGCACGTACAAAATAAAAGGAACCATCTATAATTTGAAAATAATGCCATAAGTCGAAAGCATAAACATGCTAAATTCCTCATGCAGCCATTGTTGCGCCAAATACCGCAAACACACGTGTTTAGACCGCACGTACAAAAAAATCACATATAATTTGAAAAAAATGCCATATGTCGAAAGCGTAAACATGCAAAGTTCCTCAGGCAGCCACTGTTGCGCGAATTACCGCATACACGCGTGTTTAGTCTGCACGTATAAAATAATAAGAATAACCTATAGTTTGAAAATAATGCCACATGTCGAAATCGTAAACATGCAAAGTTCCTCAGGCAGCCACTGTTGCGCGAAATACCGCATACACGCGTGTTTAGTCCGCACGTACAAAATAAAAAGAACCATCTATAATTTGAAAATAATGCCGTAAGTCGAAAGGATAAACACGCAAAATTCCTCATGCAGCCATTGCTGCGCCAAATACCGCAAACACATGTGTTTAGACCGCACGTACAAAAAATAACCTATAATTTGAAAATAATGCCACATGTCGAAAGCGTAAACATGAAAAGTTCCTCAGGCGGCCACTGTTGCGCGAAATACCGCATACACGCGTGTTTAGTGCACACGTATAAAATAAAAAGAATAACCTATAATTTGAAAATAATGCCATATGTCGAAAGCGTAAACATGCAAAGTTCCTCAGGCAGCCACTGTTGCGCGAAATACCGCATACACGCGTGTTTAGTTCGCACGTACAAAATAAAAAGAATCACCTATAATTTGAAAACAATGCCATATGTCGAAAGCATCAACATGAAAAGTTCCTCAGGTGGCCACTGTTGCGTGACATACCGCATACACGCGTGTTTAGTCTGCACGTACAAAATAAAAGGAACCATCTATAATTTGAAAATAATGCCATAAGTCGAAAGCATAAACATGCAAAATTCCTCATGCAGCCATTGTTGCGCCAAATACCGCAAACACACGTGTTTAGACCGCACGTACAAAAAAATCACATATAATTTGAAAATAATGCCATATGTCGAAAGCGTAAACATGCAAAGTTCCTCAGGCAGCCACTGTTGCGCGATATACCACATCCACGCGTGTTTAGTCTGCACGTACAAAAAAAGAATCACCTATAATTTGAAAATAATGCCATATGTCGAAAGCATAAACATGCAAAGTTCCTCAGGCAGTCACTGTTGTGCAAAATACCGCATACACGCGTGTTTAGTCCGCACGTACAAAATAAAAAGAATCACCTATAATTTGAAAACAATGTCATATGTCGAAAGCATAAACATGAAAAGTTCCTCAGGTGGCCACTGTTGCGCGACATACCGCATACACGCGTGTTTAGTCCCCACGTACAAAATAAAAAGAACCACCTATAATTTGAAAATAATGCCATAAGTCGAAAAGATAAACACGCAAAATTCCTCACGCAGCCATTGTTGCGCCAAATACCGCAAACACACGTTTTTAGACCGCACGTACAAAAAAAATCACATATAATTTGAAAATAATGCCATATGTCGAAAGCGTAAACATGCAAAATTCGTCAGGCATCCACTGTTGCGCGAAATACCGCATACACGCGTGTTTAGACCGCACGTACAAAAAAATCACATATAATTTGAAAATAATGCCATATGTCAAAAGCGTAAACATGCAAAGTTCCTCAGGCAGCCACTGTTGCGCGAATTACCGCATACACGCGTGTTTAGTCTGCACGTATAAAATAAAAACAATAACCTATAGTTTGAAAATAATGCCACATGTCGAAATCGTAAACATGCAAAGTTCCTCAGGCAGCCACTGTTGCGCGAAATACCGCAATCACGCGTGTTTAGTCCGCACGTACAAAATAAAAAGAACCATCTATAATTTGAAAATAATGCCATAAGTCGAAAGGATAAACACGCAAAATTCCTCATGCAGCCATTGTTGCGCCAAATACCGCAAACACACGTGTTTAGACCGCACGTACAAAAAAAATCACATATAATTTGAAAATAATGCCATAAGTCGAAAGGATAAACACGCAAAATTCCTCATGCAGCCATTGTTGCGCCAAATACCGCAAACACACGTGTTTAGACCGCACGCGTTTAGACCGCACGTACAAAAAAATCACATATAATTTGAAAATAATGCCATATGTCGAAAGCGTAAACATGCAAAGTTCCTCAGGCAGCCACTGTTGCGCGAATTACCGCATACACGCGTGTTTAGTCTGCACGTATAAAATAAAAAGAATAACCTATAGTTTGAAAATAATGCCACATGTCGAAATCGTAAACATGCAAAGTTCCTCAGGCAGCCACTGTTGCGCAAAATACCGCATACACGCGTGTTTAGTGCACACGTATAAAATAAAAAGAATAACCTATAATTTGAAAATAATGCCATAAGTAGAAAGGATAAACACGCAAAATTCCTCATGCAGCCATTGCTGCGCCAAATACCGCAAACACACGTGTTTAGACCGCACGTACAAAAAATAACCTATAATTTGAAAATAATGCCACATGTCGAAAGCGTAAACATGAAAAGTTCCTCAGGCGGCCACTGTTGCGCGAAATACCGCATACACGCGTGTTTAGTGCACACGTATAAAATAAAAAGAAGAACCTATAATTTGAAAATGATGCCATATGTCGAAAGCGTAAACATGCAAAGTTCCTCAGGCAGCCACTGTTGCTCGAAATACCGCATACACGCGTGTTTAGTTCGCACGTACAAAATAAAAAGAATCACCTATAATTTGAAAACAATGCCATATGTCGAAAGCATCAACATGAAAAGTTCCTCAGGTGGCCACTGTTGCGTGACATACCGCATACACGCGTGTTTAGTCTGCACGTACAAAATAAAAGGAACCATCTATAATTTGAAAATAATGCCATAAGTCGAAAGCATAAACATGCTAAATTCCTCATGCAGCCATTGTTGCGCCAAATACCGCAAACACACGTGTTTAGACCGCACGTACAAAAAAATCACATATAATTTGAAAATAATGCCATAAGTCGAAAGGATAAACACGCAAAATTCCTCATGCAGCCATTGTTGCGCCAAATACCGCAAACACACGTGTTTAGACCGCACGTACAAAAAAATCACATATAATTTGAAAAAAATGCCATATGTCGAAAGCGTAAACATGCAAAGTTCCTCAGGCAGCCACTGTTGCGCGAATTACCGCATACACGCGTGTTTAGTCTGCACGTATAAAATAATAAGAATAACCTATAGTTTGAAAATAATGCCACATGTCGAAATCGTAAACATGCAAAGTTCCTCAAGCAGCCACTGTTGCGCGAAATACCGCATACACGCGTGTTTAGTCCGCACGTACAAAATAAAAAGAACCATCTATAATTTGAAAATAATGCCATAAGTCGAAAGGATAAACACGCAAAATTCCTCATGCAGCCATTGCTGTGCCAAATACCGCAAACACATGTGTTTAGACCGCACGTACAAAAAATAACCTATAATTTGAAAATAATGCCACATGTCGAAAGCGTAAACATGAAAAGTTCCTCAGGCGGCCACTGTTGCGCGAAATACCGCATACACGCGTGTTTAGTGCACACGTAGAAAATAAAAAGAATAACCTATAATTTGAAAATAATGCCATATGTTGAAACCGTAAACATGCAAAGTTCCTCAGGCAGCCAGTGTTGCGCGAATTACCGCATACACGCGTGTTTAGTGCACACGTATAAAATAAAAAGAATAACCTATAATTTGAAAATAATGCCATATGTCAAAAGCGTAAACATGCAAAGTTCCTCAGGCAGCCACTGTTGCGCGAATTACCGCATACACGCGTGTTTAGTCTGCACGTATAAAATAAAAAGAATAACCTACAGTTTGAAAATAATGCCACATGTCGAAATCGTAAACATGCAAAGTTCCTCAGGCAGCCACTGTTGCGCGAAATACCGCAATCACGCGTGTTTGGTCCGCACGTACAAAATAAAAAGAACCATCTATAATTTGAAAATAATGCCATAAGTCGAAAGGATAAACACGCAAAATTCCTCATGCAGCCATTGTTGCGCCAAATACCGCAAACACACGTGTTTAGACCGCACGTACAAAAAAAATCACATATAATTTGAAAATAATGCCATAAGTCGAAAGGATAAACACGCAAAATTCCTCATGCAGCCATTGTTGCGCCAAATACCGCAAACACACGTGTTTAGACCGCACGTGTTTAGACCGCACGTACAAAAAAATCACATATAATTTGAAAATAATGCCATATGTCGAAAGCGTAAACATGCAACGTTCCTCAGGCAGCCACTGTTGCGCGAATTACCGCATACACGCGTGTTTAGTCTGCACGTATAAAATAAAAAGAATAACCTATAGTTTGAAAATAATGCCACATGTCGAAATCGTAAACATGCAAAGTTCCTCAGGCAGCCACTGTTGCGCGAAATACCGCATACACGCGTGTTTAGTCCGCACGTACAAAATAAAAAGAACCATCTATAATTTGAAAATAATGCCATAAGTAGAAAGGATAAACACGCAAAATTCCTCATGCAGCCATTGCTGCGCCAAATACCGCAAACACACGTGTTTAGACCGCACGTACAAAAAATAACCTATAATTTGAAAATAATGCCACATGTCGAAAGCGCAAACATGAAAAGTTCCTCAGGCGGCCACTGTTGCGCGACATACCGCATACACGCGTGTTTAGTGCACACGTATAAAATAAAAAGAATAACCTATAATTTGAAAATAATGCCATATGTCGAAAGCGTAAACATGCAAAGTTCCTCAGGCAGCCACTGTTGCGCGAAATACCGCATACACGCGTGTTTAGTTCGCACGTACAAAATAAAAAGAATCACCTATAATTTGAAAACAATGCCATATGTCGAAAGCATCAAGATGAAAAGTTCCTCAGGTGGCCACTGTTGCGTGACATACCGCATACACGCGTGTTTAGTCTGCACGTACAAAATAAAAGGAACCATCTATAATTTGAAAATAATGCCATAAGTCGAAAGCATAAACATGCAAAATTCCTCATGCAGCCATTGTTGCGCCAAATACCGCAAACACACGTGTTTAGACCGCACGTACAAAAAAAATCACATATAATTTGAAAATAATGCCATATGTCGAAAGCGTAAACATGCAAAGTTCCTCAGGCAGCCACTGTTGCGCGATATACCGCATCCACGCGTGTTTAGTCCGCACGTACAAAAAAAAGAATCACCTATAATTTGAAAATATGCCATATGTCGAAAGCATAAACATGCAAAGCTCCTCAGGCAGTCACTGTTGCGCAAAATACCGCATACACGCGTGTTTAGTCCGCACGTACAAAATAAAAAGAATCACCTATAATTTGAAAACAATGTCATATGTCGAAAGCATACACATGAAAAGTTCCTCAGGTGGCCACTGTTGCGCGACATACCGCATACACGCGTGTTTAGTCCGCACGTACAAAATAAAAAGAACCACCTATAATTTGAAAATAATGCCACAAGTCGAAAAGATAAACACGCAAAATTCCTCATGCAGCCATTGTTGCGCCAAATACCGCAAACACACGTGTTTAGACCGCACGTACAAAAAAATCACATATAATTTGAAAAAAATGTCATATGTCGAAAGCGTAAACATGCAAAGTTCCTCAGGCAGCCACTGTTGCGCGAATTACCGCATACACGCGTGTTTAGTCTGCACGTATAAAATAATAAGAATAACCTATAGTTTGAAAATAATCCCACATGTCGAAATCGTAAACATGCAAAGTTCCTCAGGCAGCCACTGTTGCGCGAAATACCGCATACACGCGTGTTTAGTCCGCACGTACAAAATAAAAAGAACCATCTATAATTTGAAAATAATGCCATAAGTCGAAAGGATAAACACGCAAAATTCCTCATGCAGCCATTGCTGCGCCAAATACCGCAAACACACGTGTTTAGACTGCACGTACAAAAAATAACCTATAATTTGAAAATAATGCCACATGTCGAAAGCGTAAACATGAAAAGTTCTTCAGGCGGCCACTGTTGCGCGAAATACCGCATACACGCGTGTTTAGTGCACACGTATAAAATAAAAAGAATAACCTATAATTTGAAAATAATGCCATATGTCGAAAGCATCTACATGAAAAGTTCCTCAGGTGGCCACTGTTGCGTGACATACCGCATACACGCGTGTTTAGTCTGCACGTACAAAATAAAAGGAACCATCTATAATTTGAAAATAATGCCATAAGTCGAAAGCATAAACATGCAAAGTTCCTCAGACAGTCACTGTTGCGCAAAATACCGCATACACGCGTGTTTCGTCCGCACGTACAAAATAAAAAGAATCACCTATAATTTGAAAACAATGTCATATGTCGAAAGCATAAACATGAAAAGTTCCTCAGGTGGCCACTGTTGCGCGACATACCGCATACACGCGTGTTTAGTCCGCACGTACAAAATAAAAAGAACCACCTATACTTTGAAAATAATGCCATAAGTCGAAAAGATAAACACGCAAAATTCCTCATGCAGCCATTGTTGCGCCAAATACCGCAAACACACGTGTTTAGACCGCACGTACAAAAAAATCACATATAATTTGAAAATAATGCCATATGTCGAAAGCATAAACATGCAAACTTCCTCAGGCAGCCACTGTTGCGCGATATACCGCATCCACGCGTGTTTAGTCCGCACGTACAAAAAAAAGAATCACCTATAATTTGAAAATAATGCCATATGTCGAAAGCATAAACATGCAAAGTTCCTCAGACAGTCACTGTTGCGCAAAATACCGCATACACGCGTGTTTAGTCCGCACGTACAAAATAAAAAGAATCACCTATAATTTGAAAACAATGTCATATGTCGAAAGCATAAACATGAAAAGTTCCTCAGGTGGCCACTGTTGCGCGACGTACCGCATACACGCGTGTTTAGTCCGCACGTACAAAATAAAAAGAACCACCTATACTTTGAAAATAATGCCATAAGTCGAAAAGATAAACACGCAAAATTCCTCATGCAGCCATTGTTGCGCCAAATACCGCAAACACACGTGTTTAGACCGCACGTACAAAAAAATCACATATAATTTGAAAATAATGCCATAAGTCGAAAGGATAAACACGCAAAATTCCTCATGCAGCCATTGTTGCGCCAAATACCGCAAACACACGTGTTTAGACCGCACGTACAAAAAAACACATATAATTTGAAAATAATGCCATATGTCGAAAGCGTAAACATGCAAAGTTCCTCAGGCAGCCACTGTTGCGCGAATTACCGCATACACGCGTGTTTAGTCTGCACGTATAAAATAAAAAGAATAACCTATAGTTTGAAAATAATGCCACATGTCGAAATCGTAAACATGCAAAGTTCCTCAGGCAGCCACTGTTGCGCGAAATACCGCATACACGCGTGTTTAGTCCGCACGTACAAAATAAAAAGAACCATCTATAATTTGAAAATAATGCCATAAGTAGAAAGGATAAACACGCAAAATTCCTCATGCAGCCATTGCTGCGCCAAATACCGCAAACACACGTGTTTAGACCGCACGTACAAAAAATAACCTATAATTTGAAAATAATGCCACATGTCGAAAGCGTAAATATGAAAAGTTCCTCAGGCGGCCACTGGTGCGCGAAATACCGCATACACGCGTGTTTAGTGCACACGTATAAAATAAAAAGAATAACCTATAATTTGAAAATAATGCCATATGTCGAAAGCGTAAACATGCAAAGTTCCTCAGGCAGTCACTGTTGCGCGAAATACCGCATACACGCGTGTTTGGTCCGCACGTACAAAATAAAAAGAACCACCTATAATTTGAAAATAATGCCATAAGTCGAAAGGATAAACACGCAAAATTCCTCATGCAGCCATTGTTGCGCCAAATACCGCAAACACACGTGTTTAGACCGCACGTACAAAAAAAATCACATATAATTTGAAAATAATGCCATATGTCGAAAGCGTAAACATGCAAAGTTCGTCAGGCAGCCACTGTTGCGCGAAATACCGCATACACGCGTGTTTAGTCCGCAGGTACAAAATAAAAAGAATCACCTATAATTTGAGAATAATGCCATAAGTCGAAAGGATAAACACGCAAAATTCCTCATGCAGCCATTGTTGCGCCAAATACCGCAAACAGACGTGTTTAGACCGCACGTACAAAAAAAATCACATATAATTTGAAAATAAGGCCATATGTTGAAAGCGTAAACATGCAAAGTTCCTCAGGCAGCCACTGTTGCGCGAATTACCGCATACACGCGTGTTTAGTCCGCACGTATAAAATAAAAAGAATAACCTATAATTTGAAAATAATCCCACATGTCGAAATCGTAAACATGCAAAGTTCCTCAGGCAGCCACTGTTGCGCGAAATACCGCATACACGCGTGTTTAGTCCGCACGTACAAAATAAAAAGAACCATCTATAATTTGAAAATAATGCCATAAGTCGAAAGGATAAACACGCAAAATTCCTCATGCAGCCATTGTTGCGCCAAATACCGCAAACACACGTGTTTAGACCGCACGTACAAAAAAATCACATATAATTCGAAAATAATGCCATAAGTCGAAAGGATAAACACGCAAAATTCCTCATGCAGCCATTGTTGCGCTAAATACCGCAAACACACGTGTTTAGACCGCACGTACAAAAAAATCACATATAATTTGAAAATAATGCCATATGTCGAAAGCGTAAACATGCAAAGTTCCTCAGACAGCCACTGTTGCCCGAATTACCGCATACACGCGTGTTTAGTCTGCACGTATAAAATAAAAAGAATAACCTATAGTTTGAAAATAATGCCACATGTCGAAATCGTAAACATGCAAAGTTCCTCAGACAGCCACTGTTGCGCGAAATACGGCATACACGCGTGTTTAGTCCGCACGTACAAAATAAAAAGAACCCTCTATAATTTGAAAATAATGCCATAAGTCGAAAGGATAAACACGCAAAATTCCTCACGCAGCCATTGCTGCGCCAAATACCGCAAACACACGTGTTTAGACCGCACGTACAAAAAAATCACATAATTTGAAAATTATGCCATATGTCGAAATCGTAAACATGCAAAGTTCCTCAGGCAGCCACTGTTGCGCGAAATACCGCAAACACACGTGTTTAGACCGCACGTACAAAAAAAATCACATATAATTTGAACATAATGCCATATGTCGAAAGCGTAAACATGCAAAGTTCCTCAGGCAGCCACTGTTGCGCGATATACCGCATCCACGCGTGTTTAGTCCGCACGTACAAAAAAAAAAAAGAATCACCTATAATTTGAAAATAATGCCATATGTCGAAAGCATAAACATGCAAAGTTCCTCAGGCAGTCACTGTTGCGCGAAATACCGCATACACGCGTGTTTAGTCCGCACGTACAAAATAAAAGAATCACCTATAATTTGAAAACAATGCCATATGTCCAAAGCATAAACATGAAAAGTTCCTCATGCAGCCACTGTTGCGCGAAATACCGCATACACGCGTGTTTAGTGCGCACGTACAAAATAAAAATAATCACCTATAATTTGAAAATAATGCCATAAGTCGAAAGATAAACACGCCAAATTCCTCATGCAGCCATTGTTGCGCGAAATACCGCAAGCACACGTGTTTAGACCGCACGTACAAAAAAAAATCACATATAATTTGAAAATAATGCCATATGTCGAAAGCGTAAACATGCAAAGTTCCTCAGGCAGCCACTGTTGCGCGATATACCGCATCCACGCGTGCTTAGTCCGTACGTACAAAAAAAAGAATCACCTATAATTTGAGAATAATTGCATATGTCGAAAGCGTAAACATGCAAATTTCCTCAGGCAGCCACTTTTGCGCGAATTACCGCATACACGCGTCTTTAGACCGCACGTATAAAATAAAAAGAATAACCTATAATTTGAAAACAATGCCATATGTCAAAAGCGTAAACATGCAAAATTCCTCAGGTAGTCACTGTTGCGCGAAATACCGCATACACGCGTGTTTAGTCCGCACGTACAAAATAAAAAGAATCACCTATAATTTGAAAACAATGTCATATGTCGAAAGCGTAAACATGCAAAGTTCGTCAGGCAGCCACTGTTGCGCGAAATACCGCATACACGCGTGTTTAGTCCTCAGGTACAAAATAAAAAGAATCACCTATAATTTGAACATAATGCCGTATATCGAAAGCACAAGCATTCAAAGTTCCCCTGGCAGCCTCTGTTGCGCGAAATGCCGCATATACGCGTGTTTAGTCCGCACGTACAAAATAAAAAGAATCACCTATAATTTGAGAATAATGCCATAAGTCGAAAGGATAAACACGCAAAATTCCTCATGCAGCCATTGTTGCGCCAAATACCGCAAACAGACGTGTTTAGACCGCACGTACAAAAAAAAATCACATATAATTTGAAAATAATGCCATATGTCGAAAGCGTAAACATGCAAAGTTCCTCAGGCAGCCACTGTTGCGCGAATTACCGCATACACGCGTGTTTAGTCTGCACGTATAAAATAAAAAGAATAACCTATAATTTGAAAATAATGCCACATGTCGAAATCGTAAACATGCAAAATTCCTCAGGCAGCCACTGTTGCGCGAAATACCGCATACACGCTTGTTTAGTCCGCACGTACAAAATAAAAAGAACCATCTATAATTTGAAAATAATGCCATAAGTCGAAGGGATAAACACGCAAAATTCCTCATGCAGCCATTTATTTATTTATTTATTTATTTATTTATTTTGGTACCCTCAGGGCATAAGCTTTACAGAGGGTAGTGAGACAAGAAACTAAAGAAGAAACGACAGGCACATACAAGGCAATTTCAATCATAACATAAAAATGCAAAAAAAAGAAAAAGAAAACACGCAGACAAGGTGGCCTAGCAAAACTAATCACTGGCAGAGTAATGAATTGCTACTGATTTCTTGAAGAGTGTAATGTCAGTTATTGATGTTAATGATGATGGCAGTTGGTTCCACTGAAGCGATGTTCTAGGTATGAAGGACTCAGAAAACGTTGTAGTTGCACAGCGATGAATACCCACTTTCTGGCTATTATCGACGCGACGCGATATGTAATGAGGTGGGAGAATGAGCGATTCCTTCAACGAAGGGTTGTGGTGATATATTTTATGAAAGAGGTTCAGGCGACTCAATTTACGGCGCACAGACAGAGGTGGGATATGGAGGCTACTTTTCATTGATGATACACTAGCGGTGCGATTGTAATTGCCGAGAATGAACCGTGCTGATCGATTCTGAACAGCTTCAATAGCGTGAACGAGCGATTCTTGATAAGGGTCCCAGATAGCTGCCCCATATTCGAGTTTTGGTCTAATGAGTGTTTTGTACAGTGTTAACTTTAGATGAAGAGGTACTAGATAAAAATTACGTTTGATGTAACCCAGAGTGCGATTGGCACTACTGATAATGTGTTCAATATGCGTGCGCCAAGATAAGTCCGATGTGATATGAACGCCTAGATATTTATATGATGAAACGTGTTCAAGTATGGTGTTGTTGATGCTGTACTCTGAATAGTTTGAGGTTTTGCGGCAAACTGTAAGGTGTTTGCATTTATTAATATTGAGCTCCATACGCCATGTGTTACACCAATCAAGGACGTGGTCTAAATCAGATTGGAGAATGCTGGCGTCGTCACTCTTCGTAATTTCACGATATAGCACGCAGTCATCAGCGAACAGTTTTATATTTGAACGAAGGCTGTTGGGTAAATCGTTAATGTATATGAGGAAAAGAAGTGGGCCCAACACCGAACCCTGGGGAACACCGGAAAGGACTGGGATTAGATTGGAATCGTAATTGTTAGCCGTTACATATTGGAACCGATCGCTCAAGAAAGACCGAATCCACTCCAGAACCTGGGGATTAATATTGAGGAAGTTGAGCTTATGAAGCAGCAACTGGTGCGAAACCTTGTCGAAGGCGCGTTTAAAATCAAGGAAAATACAATCTATAACTGAGGACCGATCTAACGCTATGTGGAGATCGTGAGCAAAACAAGCAAGTTGCGTCTCACAGGAAAATGATTTGCGAAATCCGTGCTGGTAATCGCTGAAAAAAGCATTCTCTTCTAGGTGACGCACTAAATGAGAGTAGATGATATGCTCAAGTACTTTACACGGCACGGATGTTAATGAAATAGGTCTGTAATTATTGGGGGATTGTTTGTCGCCTGATTTGTGTATTGGGATGATCTTACCCAACTTCCAGTCAATGGGAACTTGTCCTTCAAGCAATGATTGTTGAAATATTTTAGAGAGAAAAATTGATGAGTAGACAATAGTGCTTTTCAGAAGTTTTGGAGTAATCAAATCACTGCCCGCACTGGATGACAATGGTAATGAATCGATGATCTTGCCAATTCCCACGTCATCGACAATGATGGGGTCCATGGGCGGTATGTTTCGCATACTGAGTGGAGGGCGTTGTATGTTACAAACTGAGCTGAAGGAGTTAGAAAAAGCCATGTTCAAAATGCCTGCGCACCTCTGGTCAGACTGTAGGTTGCCAGCTGAATCAAGCAAGGAAACCTGCAACTTATTCTTAGGGTTTACCGTGTTCCAAAACTTCCTGGGAGATTCGGCTAGCATGGAGGGTAACTGATTTGAAAAAAAATTGGACTTCGCATTTTTAAGAGCATCACTATAAGCGTTCAGAGAAGCGGTATATTGCTCCCACTTCTGGGGAGATGACGTTCTTCTGGCTTGACGATAAAGCCGCTTCTTCTTGTTTTTTAGTCGTTTTAAAGTGCGGTTGTACCATGGTGATTCATTTCGTATGCGGATGACGCTTACAGGAATGTGCTTATCCATAAGTTGCGTTAATTTCGTCTTGAACATCAACCAGTTCGACTCAACCGAGCGATCATCAAAGCCATCTATGAAGCAATCAAGGAAGTTACACAGTTCATCATTGATAGCTGCGAGATTGGCTTTCTTATAGTTGCGAATGAGTTTCGTGCGTGTACTATGGGTATGTAAGTGAGTTTGTACAAAGAAATGCAGTAGTGAGTGATCACTTAAACCATCGGAATGTACTACAGGTGATGCGAGGTCAGGATTTGTGGTAAGGACTAAATCAAGAATGTTTGAAGTAGTAGCATTAACGCGAGTCGGGTTCAGAACAATTTGGTTAAAATGGAAATCATCACACAGGCGAACAAAAGCGCAAGCATCATTGGATGATGGGACGCCAGGTGGCTCAACATTCCATAAGATACCTGGATAATTGAAGTCACCAAGAAGAAACACTGGTACAGACGGAAATCGCGTCGTGACAATATTTAGTGCGTCATGTAGATTGTCAACAAAGTTATTATCAGACGATGGTGGACGATAACACACGCCGACAATGATTTTGTTATGATGTGAACCAACTGAGACCCAAAGCATCTCCAGCGTGGTAGGGACATTAACAACAGCAGATAATAAAGACTGTGATACAGCGATCAGTACTCCGCCACCAACCCTTAGTCCTCTGTCGGCTCTATACATCGCAAACACTTTCTCACAATTAAACAGCTCACAATTTGATATTTTGGTTGAGAGCCATGTTTCAGTAAGGACAACTACGTCGGCCTCAGTGGTGTCGATGAATGAGCTGAGTTCATCACGTTTGTTTATTAAGCTTCTAATGTTTGTATATACAATAGATAGGCGCGTGCCGTGACACCTTTCAGTGCCCCTGGGCATTTCCTATCGACTCGATCGAAGCTGACGGGAACTGGAGATAGAAGGCCGTGTTGCCTGGGTTGAAGCATGGCTTTCTGTACTTCGCGCAGTTGAGATATTGGACCTCTCAAGCACACTTGAACCATTCTGAATGTACGTATGAATTTCAGAAATAGTGTCACTAACGGGGTCATAACAAAAACATTTCATATTGATATACAACTTATTGTATTTCAGCTTAAAAGGGGCATTGCACGATTTGCCATATTCGATTAACTTCTTCCGAGCAAGTCTGGTATCGGTACTAAAGTCTTCGGACACAGCAATCTTCAAATCCCTCAAATTATGCCTAGCTTGATAAATAGTGTCACGCGTTTTGAATGACGCCAACTTCGCAATAATTGGCCTTGGCCTACAATCAGTGTACATTGTTGCGCGAAATACCGCCAACACACGTGTTTAGACCGCACGTACAAAAAAAAATCACATATAATTTGAAAATAATGCCATATGTCGAAAGTGTAAACATGCAAAGTTCCTCAGGCAGCCATTGTTGCGCGATATACCGCATCCACGCGTGTTTAGTCCGCACGTACAAAAAAAAAGAATCACCTATAATTTGAAAATAATGCCATATGTCGAAAGCATAAACATGCAAAGTTCCTCAGGCAGTCACTGTTGCGCGAAATACCGCATACACGCGTGTTTAGTCCGCACGTACAAAATAAAAAGAATCACCTATAATTTGAAAACAATGCCACATGTCGAAAGCGTAAACATGAAAAGTTCCTCAGGTGGCCACTGTTGCGCGACATACCGCATACACGCTTGTTTAGTCCGCACGTACAAAATAAAAAGAACCATCTATAATTTGAAAATAATGCCATAAGTCGAAGGGATAAACACGCAAAATTCCTCATGCAGCCATTGTTGCGCGAAATACCGCCAACACACGTGTTTAGACCGCACGTACAAAAAAAAATCACATATAATTTGAAAATAATGCCATATGTCGAAAGCGTAAACATGCAAAGTTCCTCAGGCAGCCACTGTTGCGCGATATACCGCATCCACGCGTGTTTAGTCCGCACGTACAAAAAAAAAAGAATCACCTATAATTTGAAAATAATGCCATATGTCGAAAGCATAAACATGAAAAGTTCCTCAGGCAGCCACTGTTGCGCGAAATACCGCATACACGCGTGTTTAGTCCGCACGTACAAAACAAAAAGAATCACCTATAATTTGAAAATAATGCCATAAGTCGAAAGGATAAACACGCAAAATTCCTCATGCAGCCATTGTTGCGCCAAATACCGCAAACACACGTGTTTAGACCGCACGTACAAAAAAATCACATATAATTTGAAAATAATGCCATATGTCGAAAGCGTAAACATGCAAAGTTCGTCAGGCAGCCACTGTTGCGCGAAATACCGCATACACGCGTGTTTAGTCCGCAGGTACAAAATAAAAAGAATCACCTATAATTTGAACATAATACCGTATATCGAAAGCACAAGCATTCAAAGTTCCTCAGGCAGCCTCTGTTGCGCGAAATACCGCATACACGCGTGTTTAGTCCGCACGTACAAAATAAAAAGAATCACCTATAATTTGAAAATAATGCCATAAGTCGAAAGGATAAACACGCAAAATTCCTCATACAGCCATGGTTGCGCCAAATACCGCAAACACACGTGTTTAGACCGCCCGTACAAAAAAAATCACATATAATTTGAAAATAATACCATATGTCGAATGCGTAAACATGCAAAGTTCCTCAGGCAGCCACTGTTGCGCGAATTACCGCATACACGCGTGTTTAGTCTGCACGTATAAAATAAAAAGAATAACCTATAATTTGAAAATAATGCCACATGTCGAAAGCGTAAACATGAAAAGTTCCTCAGGTGGCCACTGTTGCGCGACATACCGCATACGCGCTTGTTTAGTCCGCACGTACAAAATAAAAAGAACCATCTATAATTTGAAAATAATGCCATAAGTCGAAGGGATAAACACGCAAAATTCCTCATGCAGCCATTGTTGCGCGAAATACCGCCAACACACGTGTTTAGACCGCACGTACAAAAAAAAATCACATATAATTTGAAAATAATGCCATATGTCGAAAGCGTAAACATGCAAAGTTCCTGAGGCAGCCACTTTTGCGCGAATTACCGCATACACGCGTCTTTAGTCCGCACGTATAAAATAAAAAGAATAACCTATGATTTGAAAACAATGCCATATGTCAAAAGCGTAAACATGCAAAGTTCCTCAGGCAGTCACTGTTGCGCGAAATACCGCATACACGCGTGTTTAGTCCGCACGTACAAAATAAAAAGAATCACCTATAATTTGAAAACAATGTCATATGTCGAAAGCGTAAACATGCAAAGTTCGTCAGGCAGCCACTGTTGCGCGAAATACCGCATACACGCATGTTTAGTCCGCAAGTACAAAATAAAAAGAATCACCTATAATTTGAACATAATGCCGTATATCCAAAGCACAAACATTCAAAGTTCCTCAGGCAGCCTCTGTTGCGCGTAATACCGCATACACGCGTGTTTAGTCCGCACGTACAAAATAAAAAGAACCACCTATAATTTGAAAATAATGCCATAAGTCGAAAGGATAAACACACAAAATTCCTCATGCAGCCAGTGTTGCGCCAAATACCGCAAACACACGTGTTTAGACCGCACGTACAAAAAATCACGTATAATTTGAAAATAATGCCATATGTCGAAAGCGTAAACATGCAAAGTTCGTCAGGCAGCCACTGTTGCGCGAAATACCGCATACACGCGTGTTTAGTCCGCAGGTACAAAATAAAAAGAATCACCTATAATTTGAACATAATGCCGTATATCGAAAGCACAAGCATTCAAAGTTCCTCAGGCAGCCTCTGTTGCGCGAAATACCGCATACACGCGTGTTTAGTCCGCACGTACAAAATAAAAAGAATCACCTATAATTTGAAAATAATGCCATAAGTCAAAAGGATAAACACGCAAAATTCCTCATGCAGCCATTGTTGCGCCAAATACCGCAAAGACACGTGTTTAGACCGCACGTACAAAAAAATCACATATAATTTGAAAATAATACCATATGTCGAATGCGTAAACATGCAAAGTTATTCAGGCAGCCACTGTTGCGCGATATACCGCATCCACGCGTGTTTAGTCCGCACGTACAAAAAAAAAAGAATCACCTATAATTTGAGAATAATTGCATATGTCGAAAGCGTAAACATGCAAATTTCCTCAGGCAGCCACAGTTGCACGAATTACCGCATACACGCGTCTTTAGTCAGCACGTTTAAAATAAAAAGAATAACCTATAATTTGAAAATAATGCCATATGTCGAAAGCGTACACATGCAAAGTTCGTCAGGCAGCCACTGTTGCCCGAAATACCGCATACACGCGTGTTTAGTCCGCAGGTACAAAATAAAAAGAATCACCTATAATTTGAATATAATGCCGCATATCGAAAGCACAAGCATTCAAAGTTCCTCAGGCAGCCTCTGTTGCGCGAAATACCGCATACACGCGTGTTTAGTCAGCACGTACAAAATAAAACGAATCACCTATAATTTGAAAATAATGCCATAAGTCGAAAGGATAAACACGCAAAATTCCTCATGCAGCCATTGTTGCGCCAAATACCGCATACACGCGTGTTAAGTCTGCACGTATAAAATAAAAAGAATAACCTATAATTTGAAAATAATGCCACATGTCGAAATCGTTAACATGCAAAGTTCCGCAGGCAGCCACTGTTGCGCGAAATACAGCATACACGCGGTTTAGTCCGCACGTACAAAATAAAAAGAACCATCTATAATTTGAACATAATGCCATATGTCGAAAGCATAAACATGCAAAGTTCCTCAGGCAGTCACTGTTGCGCGAAATACCGCATACACGCGTGTTTAGTCCGCACGTACAAAATAAAAAGAATCACCTATAATTTGAAAACAATGTCATATGTCGAAAGCATAAACATGAAAAGTTCCTCAGGTGGCCACTGTTGCGCGACATACCGCATACACGCGTGTTTAGTCCGCACGTACAAAATAAAAAGAACCATCTATAATTTGAAAATAATGCCATAAGTCGAAAGGATAAACACGCAAAATTCCTCATGCAGCCATTGTTGCGCCAAATACCGCAAACACACGTTTTTAGACCGCACGTACAAAAAAAATCACATATAATTTGAAAATAATGCCTTATGTCGAAAGCGTAAACATGCAAAGTTCCTCAGGCAGCCACTGTTGCGCGAAATACCGCATACACGCGTGTTTAGTCCGCACGTACAAAATAAAAAGAATCACCGATAATTTGAAAACAATGCCATATGTCGAAAGCGTAAACATGCAAAGTTCGTCAGGCAGCCACTGTTGCGCGAAATACCGCATACACGCGTGTTTAGTCCGCAGGTACAAAATAAAAAGAATCACCTATAATTTGAAAATAATGCCAGAAGTCGAAAGAATAAACACGCAAAATTCCTCATGCAGCCATTGTTGCGCCAAATACCGCAAACACACGTGTTCAGACCGCACGTACAAAAAAATCACATATAATTTGAAAATAATGCCTTATGTCGAAAGCGTAAACATGCAAAGTTCCTCAGGCAGCCACTGTTGCGCGAAATACCGCATACACGCGTGTTTAGTCCGCACGTACAAAATAAAAAGAATCACCTATAATTTGAAAACAATGCCATATGTCCAAAGCATAAACATGAAAAGTTCCTCAGGTGGCCACTGTTGCGCGACATACCGCATACACGCGTGTTTAGTCCGCACGTACAAAATAAAAAGAACCATCTACAATTTGAAAATAATGCCATAAGTCGAAAGGATAAACACGCAAAATTCCTCATGCAGCCATTGTTGCGTGAAATACCGCAAACACACGTGTTTAGACCGCACGTACAAAAAAAAATCACATATAATTTGAAAATAATGCCATATGTCGAAAGCGTAAACATGCAAAGTTCCTCAGGCAGCCACTGTTGCGCGATATACCGCATCCACGCGTGTTTAGTCCGCACGTACAAAAAAAAGAATCACCTATAAATTGAGAATAATTGCATATGTCGAAATCGTAAACATGCAAATTTCCTCAGGCAGCCACTTTTGCGCGAATTACCGCATCCACGCGTGTTTAGTCCGCACGTACAAAAAAAAAGAATCACCTATAATTTGAAAATAATGTCATATGTCGAAAGCGTAAACATGCAAAGTTCGTCAGGCAGCCACTGTTGCGCGAAATACCGCATACACGCGTGTTTAGTCCGCAGGTACAAAATAAAAAGAATCACCTCTAATTTGAACATAATGCCGTATATTGAAAGCACAAGCATTCAAAGTTCCTCAGGCAGCCTCTGTTGCGCGAAATACCGCAAACACACGTGTTTAGACCGCACGTACAAAATAAAAAGAATCACCTGTAATTTGAAAATAATGCCATAAGTCGAAAGATAAACACGCAAAATTCCTCATGCAGCCATTGTTGCGCGAAATACCGCAAGCACACGTGTTTAGACCGCACGTACAAAAAAAATCACATATAATTTGAAAATAATGCCATATGTCGAAAGCGTAAACATGCAAAGTTCCTCAGGCAGCCACTTTTGCGCGAATTACCGCATACACGCGTCTTTAGTCCGCACGTATAAAATAAAAAGAATAACCTATAATTTGAAAACAATGCCATATGTCAAAAGCGTAAACATGCAAATTTCCTCAGGCAGCCACTTTTGCGCGAATTACCGCATACACGCGTCTTTAGTCCGCACGTATAAAATAAAAAGAATAACCTATAATTTGAAAATAATGCCATATGTCAAAAGCGTAAACATGCAAAGTTCCTCAGGCAGTCACTGTTGCGCGAAATACCGCATACACGCGTGTTTAGTCCGCAAGTACAAAATAAAAAGAATCACCTATAATTTGAACATAATGCCGTATATCGAAAGCACAAACATTCAAAGTTCCTCAGGCAGCCTCTGTTGCGCGTAATACCGCATACACGCGTGTTTAGTCCGCACGTACAAAATAAAAAGAATCACCTATAACTTGAAAATAATGCCATAAGTCGAAAGGATAAACACGCAAAATTCCTCATGCAGCCATTGTTGCGCCAAATACCGCAAACACACGTGTTTAGACCGCACGTACAAAAAAAATCACATATAATTTGAAAATAATGCCATATGTCGAAAGCGTAAACATGCAAAGTTCCTCAGGCAGCCACTGTTGCGCGAATTACCGCATACACGCGTGTTTAGTCTGCACGTATAAAATAAAAAGAATAACCTATAATTTGAAAATAATGCCACATGTCGAAATCGTAAACATGCAAAGTTCCTCAGGCAGCCACTGTTGCGCGAAATACTGCATACACGCGTGTTTAGTCCGCACGTACAAAATAAAAAGAATCACCTATAATTTGAAAACAATGCCATATGTCCAAAGCATAAACATGAAAAGTTCCTCAGGTGGCCACTGTTGCGCGACATACCGCATACATGCGTGTTTAGTCCACACGTACAAAATAAAAAGAACCACCTATAATTTGAAAATAATGCCATAAGTCGAAAGGATAAACACACAAAATTCCTCATGCAGCCAGTGTTGCGCCAAATACCGCAAACACACGTGTTTAGACCGCACGTACAAAAAAATCACATATAATTTGAAAATAATGCCATATGTCGAAAGCGTAAACATGCAAAGTTCGTCAGGCAGCCACTGTTGCGCGAAATACCGCATACACGCGTGTTTAGTCCGCAGGTACAAAATAAAAAGAATCACCTATAATTTGAAAATAATGCCATAAGTCAAAAGGATAAACACGCAAAATTCCTTATGCAGCCATTGTTGCGCCAAATACCGCAAAGACACGTGTTTAGACCGCACGTACAAAAAAATCACATATAATTTGAAAATAATACCATATGTCGAATGCGTAAACATGCAAAGTTATTCAGGCAGCCACTGTTGCGCGATATACCGCATCCACGCGTGTTTAGTCCGCACGTACAAAAAAAAAGAATCACCTATAATTTGAGAATAATTGCATATGTCGAAAGCGTAAACATGCAAATTTCCTCAGGCAGCCACTGTTGCACGAATTACCGCATACACGCGTCTTTAGTCAGCACGTTTAAAATAAAAATAATAACCTATAATTTGAAAATAATGCCATATGTCGAAAGCGTACACATGCAAAGTTCGTCAGGCAGCCACTGTTGCGCGAAATACCGCATACACGCGTGTTTAGTCCGCAGGTACAAAATAAAAAGAATCACCTATAATTTGAATATAATGCCGCATATCGAAAGCACAAGCATTCAAAGTTCCTCAGGCAGCCTCTGTTGCGCGAAATACCGCATACACGCGTGTTTAGTCAGCACGTACAAAATAAAAAGAATCACCTATAATTTGAAAATGATGCCATAAGTCGAAAGGATAAACACGCAAAATTCCTCATGCAGCCATTGTTGCGCCAAATACCGCAAACACACGTGTTTAGACCGCACGTACAAAAAATCACATATAATTTGAAAATAATGCCTTATGTCGAAAGCGTAAATATGCAAAGTTCCTCAGGGAGCCACTGTTGCGCGAATTACCGCATACACGCGTGTTTAGTCTGCACGTATAAAATAAAAAGAATAACCTATAATTTGAAAATAATGCCACATGTCGAAATCGTAAACATGCAAAGTTCCGCAGGCAGCCACTGTTGCGCGAAATACCGCATACACGCGGTTTAGTCCGCACGTACAAAATAAAAAGAACCATCTATAATTTGAACATAATGCCCTATATCGAAAGCACAAGCATTCAAAGTTACTCAGGCAGCCACTGTTGCGCGAAATACCGTAAACACACGTGTTTAGACCGCACGTACAAAAAAAATCACATATAATTTGAACATAATGCCATATGTCGAAAGCGTAAACATGCAAAGTTGCTCAGGCAGCCACTGTTTCGCGATATACCGCATCCACGCGTGTTTAGTCCGCACGTACAAAAAAAAGAATCACCTATAATTTGAAAATAATGCCATATGTCGAAAGCATAAACATGCAAAGTTCCTCAGGCAGTCACTGTTGCGCGAAATACCGCATACACGCGTGTTTAGTCCGCACGTACAAAATAAAAAGAATCACCTATAATTTGAAAACAATGTCATATGTCGAAAGCATAAACATGAAAAGTTCCTCAGGTGGCCACTGTTGCGCGACATACCGCATACACGCGTGTTTAGTCCGGACGTACAAAATAAAAAGAACCACCTATAATTTGAAAATAATGCCATAAGTCGAAAGGATAAACACGCAAAATTCCTCATGCAGCCATTGTTGCGCCAAATACCGCAAACACACGTTTTTAGACCGCACGTACAAAAAAAATCACATATAATTTGAAAATAATGCCTTATGTCGAAAGCGTAAACATGCAAAGTTCCTCAGGCAGCCACTGTTGCGCGAAATACCGCATTCACGCGTGTTTAGTCCGCACGTACAAAATAAAAAGAATCACCGATAATTTGAAAACAATGCCATATGTCCAAAGCATAAACATGAAAAGTTCCTCAGGTGGCCACTGTTGCGCGACATACCGCATACACGCGTGTTTAGTCCGCACGTACAAAATAAAAAGAACCATCTATAATTTGAAAATAATGCCATAAGTCGAAAGGATAAACACGCAAAATTCCTCATGCAGCCATTGTTGCACCAAATACCGCAAACACACGTGTTTAGACCGCACGCACAAAAAATCACATAAAATTTGAAAATAATGCCATATGTCTAAAGCGTAAACATGCAAAGTTCGTCAGGCAGCCAACTGTTACGAGAAATACCGCATACACGCGTGTTTAGTGCGCACGTACAAAATAAAAAGAATCACCTATAATTTGAAAATAATGCCATAAGTCGAAAGGATAAACACGCAAAATTCCTCATGCAGCCATTGTTGCGCGAAATACCGCAAACACACGTGTTTAGACCGCACGTACCAAAAAAATCACATATAATTTGAACATAATGCCATATGTCGAAAGCGTAAATATGCAAAGTTGCTGAGGCAGCCACTGTTTCGCGATATACCGCATCCACGCGTGTTTAGTCCGCACGTACAAAAAAAAAGAATCACCTATAATTTGAAAATAATGTCATATGTCGAAAGCGTAAACATGCAAAGTTCGTCAGGCAGCCACTGTTGCGCGAAATACCGCATACACGCGTGTTTAGTCCGCAAGTACAAAATAAAAAGAATCACCTATAATTTGAACATAATGCCGTATATCGAAAGCACAAGCATTCAAAGTTCCTCAGGCAGCCTCTGTTGCGCGAAATACCGCATACACGCGTGTTTAGTGCGCACGTACAAAATAAAAAGAATCACCTATAATTTGAAAATAATGCCATAAGTCGAAAGGATAAACACGCAAAATTCCTCATGCAGCCATTGTTGCGTGAAATACCGCAAACACACGTGTTTAGACCGCACGTACAAAAAAAAATCACATATAATTTGAAAATAATGCCATATGTCGAAAGCGTAAACATGCAAAGTTCCTCAGGCAGCCACTGTTGCGCGATATACCGCATCCACGCGTGTTTAGTCCGCACGTACAAAAAAAAAGAATCACCTATAAATTGAGAATAATTGCATATGTCGAAAGCGTAAACATGCAAATTTCCTCAGGCAGCCACTTTTGCGCGAATTACCGCATACACGCGTCTTTAGTCCGCACGTATAAAATAAAAAGAATAACCTATAATTTGAAAATAATGCCAT